>NW_004955442.1:19619309-19646013 GCF_000276665.1 Chinchilla lanigera | reverse complement strand
AAAAGAAATCACAAGGACCACTCTCTACGTTTCTCAGAGGCCAGGTGCTAACACACACACACACACACACACACACACACACACACACACACACAAACTTCAGTCTGTTTAGCACCCTCTGAAGGTCCAACTTTGAATTGGTAAGAGGACACCAGAGCTCAGGCAGAGTCTGGCACCCAGGGGCCATAGCTGGACACGCATAGGTGCGGAGGGGTGGGGACCCGGGTCTGCCTGTGCGCTTGGTCTCTCAAGTCCAGTCGGATGAAGTGTCACTGGCAATACTTGACCCGGAGGTGAGGTCACCCTGCCTTTCACCTTGTTGGAAAAGCGTGGGTGGGTTCCATGGGACCCCATGCCCTCGTGGGCTCCTTCTGGAGCTCATGCTGATGAACAGGACGGGAAAATTTCTAATCCGTGCTGCGTCTGCTGGCAACTCAGGCAGCGTTCACTAAGCGGCTGCTGTGTGTGGGGCCAGGGCTGGTGCCCGTGCGATGAGCCAGCCCTGGCGGAGGGCAGGTTGTCTGCTCCTGGGAGGACAGCGGTCTCCAGTGTGAGGCTCGGAGTGCGCGTGTTAGATGCTGGGAACACTGCCCAGTAATTCTCTTGAAGTCAAAAGTAGGAAGAATCAACCGATGAATGGATAAAAAATATGCTTTATAGATAGATCGGTCAATATCAGACACACGTGTCTAAATACCACATTGTTTCTCTGATGTGAGAAAATGTAAATAAGGACCAACATGTATAACAGGTACTGGGAAATGAGAAGAAAATTTTCAAATGAGAAGGGGAACCAAGTGGGGGAGGGGAAAGGAAGGAAGAGATAAGAAAAAGAGACTAGAGGGAAAAATTTGGAAACAAAGGTTTTATAAATAAGGATGGGAAGAAGAGTTAACGGGGGAGCGGAATGGGGAAAAATGCAGCAAGATACATTATGTACGGTACAAATTTCCCTATGATCAGTGTGGTCATTATGTATATAAAGTACCAATATTGGTAAAAAGTTGCAATAATTAATAAATACATGCATAGATGTAAAAGTGGGGAAAGTGGGAGGCCTAGATTTTGTGTGTTGGACCTTGGGATTGTTTTCTAACCCTGCTGGGGAAATTGCCATCTTGGTACAAACGATTGCGATTGTATATTTACCACATTCCTTTAAAAAGCAACAAAATCTCCTCAATATTACTTGTGCTATAAATGTCATTTTTAAAAAATTAATAGAGCTAGGCCTAGGTCTGAGTCGCAGTTAGTAAGACCCCCTCGGGGCCCTGGGTTGTAACTCAGGTGCTAGTATGCATTGCAGTAACTCGTCAAAGCTCAGGCTGTGCTCGGGTGGTGAGTGGCCCTGGGCAGGTTACGCACTGGCTTTGTTGTCTACTGGCAAGTCAGTATTGTGCCGGTGAAAGGGACCTTGTCCCACTTTTCAGGATCTCTGACTTTAAAAGAAAAAAAAAAAACTTACTTTAACATCAGGCCCAGAAACTTCTCTTGGTTTTTAAAAGATTCAGCATTTAGCGCATAGGTTTATTTGTTAAGTGTAAACAAATAAAAGAGAAAACTTGAGAGTTAATCATGATCCTGTTTTTCATTTAGGATTCCTGAAGTGTTTGTCATAAAATAAAATGGTAACTCGTGACACTATAGCATTCACCATGTGCAATAATTCTGTAGACGTAGTGTGACAATCTTTGAAAGATGTCACCTGTATTTAGAGTGTCATTTTGATATTATCACAGTATTCTTAGCTTGTAAGAAAGAATCACCAAGTATTTTCTGAGTTGCCGGGTTATGATTGAGCCCACACCCTTTGACAGACTCATCCGTAGCACGACACTGCCCCCTGCTGGCCCTGTGCAGAACAGCACAGGAACATCGTGCTCGGCCGCGAGTCCTCAGGTCCCACGAAACCAGTTCTGTGAGGAGGAAACGCTTTGCTGTCTTGCTGTAGTAGAAATGTTGATTTCTTTGCAGTTTTCTTTGAAATGTTGTAATTTGCACTTTTCGACCTGCTCCTTTATGGCCATTTCTTCTTCACTTCTAAAATATCATAAAAGAGGGGCTGGGGATTTAGCTCAGCGGCAAAGCGCAAGGTCGTGAGTTCGGTTCCCGGTACCGGAGAAAAACCAAAAACCAAAAAAAAAATAAATAAATAAAATATCATAAAAGAAAAAATGTCATTTTTAAATTTGTTCTAAGTTCTTGGTATCAGTACTTACACATAACAAGAAATCATGAAATAAATTTTAAGTCATTTATAATTTTTATTTTTACGGTTAGCAAAATTTACTGACCATGGAACAGATTCTCTCTGTGGAAGAAACTCAGATTAAAGACAAAAAGTGCATCTTGTTTAGAATAAAAGGAGGGAAGCAGTTTATCTTGCAATGTGAGGTGAGTTTTTATTTTTACTTACTTGCTCTTTAGCGAAAGTTAGGACAATTACATAAATATTCAGCGAGGCTGACCGCCTGGTAATAAAGTACTTTCTCACTGTGTGGTTTATCATTTACAAACGTAGCAAGAAACCCCTGATATGTAAGAATTACAGCAAATTCAGTTATTTTTTAAAGAAGCAACGATTAGAAAATGGAAAAGTGTGTGAAATAACTAAGTTAGCTTCTCATGAAGCAGGCTGTGGGACTTCTCAAGGGGGAAATGCTTTGTTTTCCTCAAAATTATGTTATATAAGCCTGAATTTCATCTTTCTTTACGTATGCATCTTATACACAGGATGGAACCCAGGGGCCCTCTGCCATCCAGCTGTGCTCCTAGCCCTCCTTTTACTTTTAAGACAGGTTCTCACTAAGTTGTCCAGGCTGCGCTTGAACTTGTGACCCTTTTGCACACTGCACGCCACTAGACACACTTTAATAACTTCATTACTGAGCCGGGGATATAGCTCAGTGGCACGGTGCCAGCCTGGCAAGTGCGAGATGCTGAGTTCATTTCCCAGGACAAAAAATGATGACTTCATTATTACCTTACACACTTTTTACTTGGAAGGTACTTTTTACTTGGTCAAAACTCCCCCAATATGTTATTTTCCAGACTGCATTTGCTGTAGAAATCAAAAGTAATCCATAATCAAATCCAAGCCAAGGCAGAGATTTTCATCTGGAGGCCGGGGGAGTTTGCAGGCAGGGTCCAGCTGGTGGGTCCCTCTGCTCTAGTCACCCAGCTTCGACACAGGCACGTGGGGCCTCGTGAGGATGTTAGTCGTGACAGGTGGCCGTTGGCGAGGTGGGTGAACATGTCCCGACTCTCGTGTTTGCGTTTCCCTGCAGAGCGACCCAGAGTTTGCGCAGTGGAAGAAGGAGCTGACCGAGACCTTCACAGAGGCCCAGCGCTTGCTGCGCCGAGCTCCCAAGTTCCTCAACAAAGCCCGGTCAGGTGTGGTGGAACTGTCCAAGCCACCGCTATGTCACAGAAATAGCAATGGCCTCTGACCCAGGGCCCGAGGGCTTCCAGGAGGCTGCCCTGGGCCTCAGCCACAACCAGATCCACAAATGAGCCGGAGCTGGGATGGTGCAGGCACCTAGCTGAGCGCGGGTCTCTGGGACGCTGACGTCCCCGCAGGAGTGGGACTGTCCTCGGCTGGGGCAGCCTCGCACCACTGCCGGCCGGTGTCTGTCTGCACTGGGAACTACTGAAGAAACCACAGCCCTCTTTCTTTGCTACGTACTTATTTTGGTATCTGTGAACTTAGAATTTGAAATGATTCCTACTGACCACTTAAATTTTTATGTCTGACATCAAACATACCTTAGACTTTGCGGGATGGAATTAAAACACTTCAGGATCAGGGAGGAGGCTGCCTTGTGCATAGCCATGTTTCGCTCGTCTAGGTCTGTGCACCCAGCTGCTGGGGGAGGCAGGCGGTGGTGTTCCTGTGTGCACCCCCAAGCGACTCTCGTCCCCCTGGGGGTGGAAGTTAAGCTGTATCCTGACGGGCAGCTCTTGGGACCTTCACCTGCACCGCCTGCCTCCACGGGTCTGTGCCGGGGGCTGCCAGCTGGACAGGGCCATTGCCCCTTTGTAATGTGTGTGGGATGGACTGTTACTGCAAGGAATGGCTGCAAGCATTGCAGAGGGAGCGCGGCCTGCAAGCCTGGCAGGCTCCTGTCACTGCAGCACAGTGATGCACTTGGTCCCCACCACCAACAGCTGTGGGACACAGGCATTCCCTTTCCCTCGGTGTCGCCCTAGGAAAAGGAGAAGAACTGCTCGGTTTTAGATTTGACTATGACTTAAAATGGATTTTATTTTGAAGAACAGTGCTGAGGACTGAATGTGTCCAGTGGGTTAATTGGGTGCTGACCTCTGTCGTCCATCGCTAGTGAGTAACACTTTGCACTGGGCTTTTGCACGATTCTGAGGACATTTGAGCAGAACGGCTTCCCCAGCCCCGCTGGCGTCCCCTCCTAGAGTTTGATGTCCCTGCTGCTGCTGTGCTGGTGATGCCCCAAGCGGATGCCGGGCTACCAGAACCCGTGAAGGCCCCCACGTCATCAGCTAAGATATGATAATAATTTTAAAAGTCCATATATTTGCCCAGTTCTTGGTGTGGTTTTATTGTATGTCTTTAACTACTAACGATAGAAATACCTGAACCTCATCGTCACTGCATCCTGTCCTTGATATTTTCATGGTTCCAAACCACCATTTTTGTATTTGTGTGCTGCAGTCATCGAGAAAGTATGAACTTTTTACTGAAATTATATTGTAAGAGTTTGGAAGATAATTTAATGTGAAAAGGCCTGTTCTATAGGCATTACTCTGGAAAAGGAATTTGGGGATTTGTTATCGATCTCAATTCCTAGTTGGGTTTTCAATGCACATACGTGTTCTGCTGTTTCCAGTGTTGGAGGGGGCTGTCCTGTGCATGTGTTCCACTTGTTTAAAAGGGAAGCGTTCAGATTCTAGTAGGCACCCACATCCACACCTGCACACATGCACGCACGCACGCATGCGCGCACACGCACGCATGCGCACACACGTCAGCCGCCAGAAACGGAGCAGCCCTTGCTATTGCATCTGCCTGGCCTCATTCAGTTGCAGTGATAGCTGCTGTGGGTTTCCATGGATCACAAGCTCTCAGGCGTCAGCCCGCAGTGCAGGCTGCGCCTCTGCCCCCTTCACAAGACAAGAGGCCTCCTGTTGGGGGGAGCTGTGACACCACCAGGTGCCA
Source organism: Chinchilla lanigera (assembly GCF_000276665.1). NCBI lineage: Eukaryota > Metazoa > Chordata > Mammalia > Rodentia > Chinchillidae > Chinchilla > Chinchilla lanigera. Next base: position 19,640,822 of record NW_004955442.1, on the reverse strand, counting down.
GGAAGTTTAGAAAGATTACCCAGCCTTCCCAAGCTTGCTGTCCACTTAAGGCAATCCACGTTTCTTTTAGAAGTTATGTTTGCTCTAGAGCAGAAAAGAAATATGAATTAGAAGATCCCGAGAGTCTTCTGCCCTAAGCTTATGCCTATAAATATACACTTTGCAGGAGATAGCTGAGAAGTCCTCTGGGTGTCACTTGTCAGAGCCCTGCAAGAGCCCGGGATGAGCTCTCAGTGGGGCAGGGGCAGTGTCTGGTGTGGCAGCCCCAGCAGACCCGTCTTCCACCAAACGGTCTGTGTGACCAGACGGGGTTGCCACAGGGCCCGCACCCAGGCTGGCGGGGGCAGGAGAAGCGGCTGGGTTGGGCGTGTTACTTGCTGTGTTTGACTGTTAGAGGAGTTTTCATTGTCCACAAAATGAATTCCTAGGTGTTTGGCCCTTCGTGCATTTTGTGTCATTGAAAAGTTCAAAAGTCAGCCCAAGTCTTCGCATTTCGATAGATTTCTATAGTTGGGATGTTTTCACATTGTTAAGGAAAATAATTGAGGTTGCTATTTTTATAAAATTAAGTTACAACAAGATTTGATTTTGCAACTCGAATCAAAGAGTAAAAATAGGTTACTTGAAGCTGCTGCTATATAACATAAATGGAATAAATTAAAATTTATATGAACCCTAGTTCATTCTTTTTCTTCTTCCTCTTTTTTCTTCTTTTGGTGGCGGTGGTGGTGGTTGTTGTTTTGATAGTATGGGAGTTGGATTGGGATTTTACACTGAGCTCTGTCTGCAGTCCTTTTGATTTTTTATTTTGAGACAGGGTCTAAGTCACTAAGTTGCCCAGGCTGGGCTCACAGTTACGGTCCTCCTGCCTCAGCCTCCCAAGGTGCTGGGCTGACAGGTGTATGCCTGCATGCCCGCTATGTAATCATTTTTAATAGGAAATAGGAGAATATTGAATGGCACTGGAGAGATGGCAAGCAAAAAACAAAACTATAACAGTCTCTAGCAAGAGAAAACCCAGAAATATGACCCTAGTATTCGAATCTTTTCTACGCTACAAATTCCACAGGAGGCAACTGAGTACTGTAATTGAGGTGTGTGTATTGACATATTTTGGGGTCTTTGTTGAGAAAACTGGAGCCCAGTTCAGAGTGATGTGTTCTTCTTCTGTATTACCACTGACCTCGCAGGGACAGGGAGGGAACTGGCAGTGAGACAGTCTTGCCATTTACCTTTCAAATGTTGCATATATCTTATATTAAACATGCCTGAACCTGCATTCTAAGCAGTGCCACTCTGACAGTTGGAAGGTCAGATTTAGTCACCTAGAGGGTACATCTGTGAACAAGTACCTTCTACTTGGAAGGCCACAGCCACTTTATTTTTTAAACATTCAGTTTATTTTTAAAGATCAGAAGGAAGACAGAACAATAACTACATTAGACAGGGATTTGTGTGATTTAGTGCTGGCAGCTGGACAGCAGGACCTGGGACTGCTGAGTTGTGTGTGGAAGGAGGAGCGTGTTACCCCTTGTACCCACGAGGGCATTTGAATGTATCTGGGGAAGTAATAAGGGAGCCTATGAATTTAAAAGTTGACTGCTTTTTAAAAAAAATGTTGGCAGTTTAAGGGCATGGAAACATTTTGCTACTTTTTCTACAAAGAGGAAATTAAGAGCTTTTTGATTGTTTCAAGTGTGATGTTTTGTTCAGGGCACCATAATCAGGAGAGTCTGGAGTAAGTTACTGGAAGCCATCTGCTTTTCCTGAACCGAGGAGACACATTTTTCTCTCACTTTAAACTACCTTTAAGTAGGCCTCAAACAATATATGAGGACTTTGTTTTCATAGTCTCCTAAAGAAAGTGGTATATTTGGAAGGGGCAGGGATTCAAATACACCTGAAAGGGTATGCTTGAAAACAGTGTATTTGCTTTGATTGTATGTTAATAAATTTAGGTTTGCAATCTGAACCTATGGAACAAGAAATAAAACAAATCAATTTGGAAACTACCTGGTGACCCAGATCGGGCCCTCCGGAGTGGCACCGTGGGCCCAGACTAAAGAAGACCAAGGCGACAGGGTCTTTTCTGAAGTGGGAGGATGGCTGTGATAATGCTTTTCTAGGAACCTGAAAAATAAATCATTTGGAAGGAAAAAGTGAAAGTTACTAAAACTCACGGAACATTTCCTCATTTGTACAAAGCCAGTTATTCCTAATATTCAACTTAAAATGATGTCTTTTAATAGTGATACTCATGCTAAAATCAGGATTCCATTTCATTGCCTTCTGTGTGATTTTTCTTAGCCCTTGAAGTGTATAACCAGAGAAAATTGTTGCTTTTCTAAGATAAAGGGAAATAATGCTGTGACTAGGGTATTATCTCATTTTGTTAGGCTGTTTGTCTTTTATAAATTAGGTGAAGAAAACTGGGTGTTCGTGGGTTTTGTTTTTGTTTTGTTTTTGTTTTTGTTTTGAGTTGCACGGGCTGGGCTTGAACTTGTGACCTACAGCCTCCCAGAGCCAAGTTCATTCTCAACCTGAAACATGCTCCTTGATGCCTTTTTCATTTGTGTCTCAGGCCCATTCTTTTTCCTTCTTTTTTTTAATTTTTATTTTAAAGAAAATAGTACCAAAAAAAGAATAATAGCAAAATACAAACAAAACAACGCAAGGACGTTAAAAATGAGAGCCGAGCCTGGTGGCGCATGCCTGTAGTCCCAGCACTCAGGAAGCTGAGGCAGGAGGATCGTTGCGAGTTCAAGGCCAGCCTGGGCTACAAAGTGAGCTCAAGGCCAGCCTAAACTGCATAGTGAGACCCTACCTCAAAAAGACAAAAAAAAAAAAAAAAAGATACAGGGTTTCAAACCAAATGATAGGGATTAACAGTGGTTGTTATATTACATATTGTTATCTTCATGTCCAGATAAGGTTTTTCAGCAAAACCTCCAGATATTATGGACAGTGCCTGTGCCTAACAGCAGTCAGTTGGCTGACAGGATTGAGCTTAATCCACAGTTTGACAAAGCCCATAAGGAGCACCCCACTGCCCATTAAAAATGCTGTTCACCCATTCAAAATGTGCTCACGGATCAAAGTGTGGGATGTTTTTTTACTTGATTTTTAAATTTCACTCAGAATTTGCGGTTGAACCAATACATCATTTGAACTTCCATTGGAATTGGTTTTGTCATAAATGTGTCACATCTTCAACACATCAAGAAGAAAATAAAATCTCAAAATTTGACCTTTTTCCTGTGCTATACATCCATAAACTTGCTTGGAATGAAATGTGTTTTGAATAAGCTTTACTTCGCATGACTTACCCCCGCGCTGCTTCGCTCTGTCGTGCTCAGGCGCCTGTCCATGTCGTTCAAGGGTGCTGGCTGTGTCCCCACCACCACCCCTGCGAGGGACTCAGCGCTGTTGGTAAGAGAGGAGCTGGGCTCATTCGGATCCCAGACAGCTGGGAGAGGGGGCGGGCACCGAGAGAGCAGGGAGTTGATTTGCTGGTAAAAGTCACCCGCTTATACCACAACGCACCAAATGGATGACGGGTTGAAGCTGGTGGTACGGTTACTGCCGACGACAAGAATGACTCCCGGGGCACGTGCTCACTTTATTTGTGAGGCTCAAGCTGCTGACCTGAAGAGACCGTTTGCCTCCCGACAGGACTGTGAGGGAGCCGGAGCCACGTGGCAGCTGCGCCTCCTCCTGCGCTGTTGAAGGCACAGAGGCCCCTCAGCCTGCGACACTGCGGTGTCCCGGGCACTGTGAATGCATGGTCCAGCTGGTCACTTGGGGACCTGGTTAACGGACCCTCTGAAGCTCTAATAAAACCCAGGGGATACGGCCAAGCAGTGTGGCTGCCTACGCCATGCCAGGCTCTACAGGGGCTGTAGCAGGTTAAATTTTTAAAGCTGCTTTATTTTTCTTAAGACCTAGAACAGTACACCACACACACACACTCACACACACACACACACACACACACACACACACATACGTTTTCCCTGAGAGGCTTAATTACTTAAATCCATATTGATACAAATTATTTTATCTGAGCCACACTTTAAAAAAAAATTGCTATGGAATAAATAAATGAAAGTTGAAATCCATTCCTTGGTTTCCTCGGGTCAGAGTGGGCTTCGGATTTTCCTGTCCTCTTCCAGCGGGTGACAGGGTGCTCATTTCCACAGTCCCACAGGTGGCCAGAGGGGCCATGTTCCCGACCCGGCTGTGGCAGTGCTGACTCAAAAGGGCAAGACCCCAGATTTTAAATTGCCTTCATTAAAAACAAAAGTCTTCAGGGGCTGGGGATTTAGCTCAGCGGCAAAAGCTCCTGCCTGGCAAGCGCAAGGTCATGAGTTCGGTTCCCAGTACCAGAGAAAAATCAAAAAGAAAAAAAAAAAAAAAAAAAGTCTTCAGAATGTAGGTGTAAAGGGTATGCACTTCATCAGCAACAGGCGGGGAAAAAATCCTTACTTTGGGAGTTGACTATCATTCATGGAACTAGCGCTCCAGCACCTAACCATTTTAAAATCACGCCTGCAAACTGGTAACTCTGCCTCCGTTTTTTATTCTGCCCTAAATCCAAAATGTCTTCATTGTCAAGATAGGGAACCAAGATGTATTTGCAATTGTGTATTCATATTACAAAAGACTTGAAATTTAGTATCTTCTTTTTTGGTTATGTTCCATGGTACATCTATTAAGTGTGGTTTATAAACTGCACACTGGCCATTTATTTGAGTTGTATTTTTCTATGCTTTAAGTAATTAGAATAGATTTGGCTTCTTCTGGGTAACAAAGGTGGCTGAACCACATGTATGTGGGTTCTACTTTAGCATGGAAACTTTTTATATTAATGAATCCATACATTTGTGTTTGTCAAAAACACATCCACTTCTTTTTATTTGTATAGTTTGTTATTTAAAGAAATGTCTGTCTTTTCTATTTTTCATACAATAAAACTGAAATGGGGGCTGGGGATTTAGCTCAGCGGCACAGCCCCTGCCTGGCACGCACAAGGTTGTGAGTTCGATTCCTGGTACCGGAAAAAAACCCAAAAAGAACAATAAAACTGAAATAATATTAATAATAGTGTTGTAAATCAGCCTAGGGTCCTTTGGTTCACTTCAGATGGAAATGGTGAATTGTTAAGGTACAGCTCTGCTGGCAGTGCCGATGTCACCAGATGACAGCTCATAATGCTGGGTGCTAGCACTGACGTCTGGCTGCTGGTCACTGCCAGCACCAACCACCACTGTCTGATGCCAGCGTGTGCCCAACGCCATAGATCAAGTGTGCTGGGTAGCAGTCTCTGCTGCACTTCTCCGGAGCTCTTCAGTGCTACAAGCTCTGAGTGTTAATTGCTCTTTCTTTTGAAATGACTGTTGTGTCCATGCTCCTCAGGATAAAAATCCCAAGTAGATTTATGGGACTTGTAAAGCATACACCACCCAAGAAATAAGTCACAAGCTGGTGTGGAGGAACATCAAAGCAATCTTTATTTACCACCTACCCTCTCCAACTGTCACAGGAAAAATGAGAACAGGGGTTTCTAATCTTTCTCATTTCCCCCTCAGAGATGTCATCTTCCTTAATCTTAAGGGGAGCTGAAAAGCGAAGTTCCATCTTTAACTGCTTTGAAGCTGACCTGGGACAGTTGACCTAGAAGAATAAAAATCTCTCACTCCTCCAGTGATACCATATTTCCCTGAAAATAAGGCCTAACCACAAAGTAAGCCCTAGCATGATTTTTCAGAATGCTTGTAATACAAGCCCTACCCCCAAAATAAGCTCCGGTTAAGATGGTCAGCTGGATGGATGCATCTTGTCCATCTGTTGCAACACGCGACAGATGTATTGAATTATAAAATAGTATTAATATATAATTTAATTATTGACAATGATATGTTTGTAAATACTGAAGTGGGTGCTTTTGGACAGCAGGTATACGCCTGTGTAAACAGATGAATTCAAGACTTACTGCCAAACAAGCAGAGCACAGACACAACACACAACTTGTGCACTTGCTAACGAATGGCCACGCTTGTGTCTAATATGAATCTTCATAATTCAGTATGTCATGTAGTGGGTGTACTTAGTGTACTCATATGAAATAAACGTTTTCTGAACTTTGGTGCCTGCAATTTCTCATTCCTTTTGTGCAAGCCATCATTCTTGCCTGTCATCATTTTTTGTTGCCACTCCTGTCTCTTGAGTCCTCAGTTACCACTTAGTGTGAAGCCCTGCCTGCAAGACGTTGTGACCTGGGTGAAGAATTCATGGGGTAAAGTCACTGACAGTCATGTGGCCAGTGCACTACAGCCAGTGGCTTCCCCGGTAGGACCTGCCATGTCCCCTTGCCTCCTTCCTGGATGTCTGCTGTCACCATAGACAAGAAGTACTCATTTAAGGAGAGCTCCATGGCTGGATGTGAGAGATGGGGGCCAGTCGTTCTACAGGAAATAGAGTCACAAGAAATTCAGGCCACAATTTGGGCTTTGGAGCATTATGATGATGACATGACTATTTGAACAAATACAGATGTTTGTACATGAATAAATGTAGATTGTTGTACCTGAATGTGGTACTTTTCTCGTTGCTGGGACAAAATACCCGACACCCAAAGTTAAAGGAAAGAAAAGTTTATCTAGCTCACAGTTTGTAGAGGTTTCAGTTTCTAGTCAGCCGGCTCCAAGGCAGGGTGGTATGGCAAAGGGGCAACCATTCAAGGCAGCAGAAGGCAGCAAAAGCAAAAAAAGAACTAAAGGGGGTAAACGCGCCTCTTTTCCTCCTATACTGTATGCAGGCTACTTACTCTCGGGTGGATGCAGCACTCACACCATCTTGGTGCCCCCCCCCCTTGCACAGGCTGTTTACAAGAGGACCCTGGCCCCCTGTTGAGTCAGTTAAACTCAACTTGACACAACGAACAGCATCCTAGAGGGCATGTCCTGTATGCACCAGGATGTAGAACTGCTGAGTTAGTTAATCTAGACTTCTCAAGTTCACACAGTGTATCAGCCATTACAGTGAGTAAATGTAGATTGTGAAAAAAATAGCACATCCCCTGAAAATAAGACCTGTTATGTCTTTTGGGGCAAAAATTAATGTAAGACCCAGTCTTATTTTTAGGCAAATACAGTATGTGTCAGTCACCAGGGAGTTGCAGGGATGATAAAGTGACTGGTCAGACAAGTTATGGCTACACTGAGTTTTTTTTTAATGTTAGAGAAGATAAAATTTTGCAATGTGCACCTTTTCTCTTTTTTTAAAATTGTGTGTGTGTGTATGTGTATAGGTATGGCTTTTCTTTCCACTTTGGGTTTTTTGGTTTGTTTTGACTTGTGTTTTTGGTTTTTTTGAAACAAGGTCTTACTATGTAGCCCAGGCTGGCCTCAAACTCATGAATGCTGCCTCAGCCTCCTGAATGCTGAGATTACAGGTGTGCACCACCACATGCACCACCTGTCTGTCTATTTATTCCCCTTTTCTACACTGTCCAAAGTCCAAGAAAATTTTCCTTAGTCATAACAATGACAGTGGAGACTGTGGGACTTTGCCTCCTCATTTGCAGAGCTGATGTCTCAAGAGAGTGGCACATAATTTTGCCAGCTTTTCACTCTCTGACATCTTGGTACTGGGTGTGAACGTGGCCTTAGTTACAGGAAGTACTAAAAAGCAGCATAAGAAAACTGGAAAAGAGAGCCTGGGAACCATATACAGCGGGAAGATTGTAGAAAAGAATGAGTTTGGGAAAAGCACCTTGCAAGTTCCCAACGGGCCTAGGCTCAGTGCTAAAGCTACCCTTGTGGAGTTCTGATCTCAAGATGACAGGAAAAATTACTGAAGATCGTTAAGGTGTAAACATATCTCCACCCAGACAGCAGACAACTGAGCCTCAACTCATACTCGCACAAGATGCCAAGGTCATGGCAAAGGTTTCCTAAATTGGCACTGTGCGGGAAACGAAATCTGCAGTGTAAAGCCAGATGGGCGCATAGCCTGCAAAATAATAACACTGGCCATCATTTTAAACAGACCCATACTATCTTACATAAGATCAGATATGTCCAAGACAATACAAAACCATTTGGCCTATGAAGAAACAAGTGATACAGAAAAAAAACCTGAGAGCCTGAGACAGGAGAATCACAAGTTCAAGACCAGCCTGGGCATGTTAGAGACTTAGCAACACCCTGTCTCAAAAACAGTAAAAATAAAAAGGGGCTGATGATGCAGATTTGTATAAGGACCCTGCATTCAACCCCCAGTACCACAAAAATAAAACAGAACAAACTAGCAAGGAAAAAAAGACAGTTAACTTATCCTGTTAACCCAGTTAGGACAGATGGTGTCATAACTGAAAATATATTTCAAGGACTCTAAAGCATCAATGTAAAAAGCTAGATAAAGGCCAGGACATCCTGAAGTGAAGAGAGACCAAGTTTCTACAAGGACACAGAAGAAAGGCTGACCTGCCAGGTGAAGTACAGGAGGTGAAAACTGCACAAGGTGAGAGTCACAGCAGCTTAAACCTTGCAGGATAAAACACTAGTGATCGTCAGGTCATTGAAATGCAAACTGTACTTTGTGCTCAGGTCAGAAGCTTGGAATCTGTGTCAACGCCCTAAGTAAAATCTACAGACACAACTCCTCTTAGATCATCAATCAGTGTTCACCCCGTAATTGACCATTTTCCACTTCTGGGCTGTCACCCCATCCTCTAAGTGATGGCCACAGAGCCCTTGACAAGAAGTGGCTCGTGCACACCCTACAGGACACACTGCAGTGGCTTCTCTGGGTTCAGTACCCGCAGAGATACTTCTCTGTGTTCACCATCTTGTTCCCATCCCTGCAAGATCACCTGACCTCACCCCTCGACTTCCTCTCTTCCCACCACAGTCGCAGGCAGTGACCTGCCTGCCCGGCCTCCTTTCTGCTTTCCCTGCCCCTAAGGTAGCCTGGGGCTTTTCCTGCCTCAGCCATGATGTCTGAAGCTAAGTGTTCTTCACTTTATCATCAGAGAGATGGTTCCTTCTCTGTGCTTAGGGACCAGGAAAGTGCTCCAAAATCTCTGCCTGAATGAGACTCTCTTTTTAAGTACCCAAGCCTACTCTTATGTGTTGTCTCTTGAGAACTGCATAAAATTCATGGTTCTAAAATATTTTACTGTTGATCTGGCTGCATGCCCAAGCCCCTCCCCGTCACCTTGCCACTACCCGGGGGCCAGGAAGCTCACTGGCCCAGCCTCTCTACTTGGCTGTGATGCTTCTTCCCAAATATGGCCCTTCCACCAGCTCCAGTGGCTTCCCGGGTAGGACCTGCCATGTCCCCTTGCCTCCTTCCTGGGATGTCTGCTGTCACCAAGCCTGTCTCTCCTCTCCAATTAATAGGCCTTGTAGGCTCAGCCTGTGGCGAGAAAACAAGGCCACTGATCACTTTTCTTCCTTGTCCATCAGCAAAATGGGACAATTAGTAGCAATCCTTGGGGCAAGAGGAGAAGTCAGTACTTGCTTGCTCTGCTAACCATAAATGAATGAATAGGAATGAATGAAGAATACAAACTTAAGGGATGAATGGAGGTTAACAAAACCCAGGGAGGAGCCAAAGAGGTGGTTGGGGTTGCTTGGAGGAAATCATGCCGAGGCCTCCCTGTCTGCTGCTCTCCCTTGGTGGCACACAAGGTGGGATAGTCCTGCCCTGAAGAAGGTCATGAGAACATGGTAGGTGCTTTCATATCCTGAAAAGCGAGCACTCATTCATCCCCAACATGAATAAACCAAAACCCAGACTCCCAAGAAAGTAAATGACGCAATTAAGAAGCACTCGAATTCAGCTCTGCTCCCTTTTTTCCATTTCCGTAGTGTCCTCTCCCATTACTTCCCCGTTGTTTCTATAGTAAAATGATGAGCTGTGCGTGGCTTCAAGCAGCACCGTTCTCCTTTATCTTTGGTTCCTTCAGATCCCTCCTGCTTCCTCTAGCCAGAGAGCCTTTTGCAATGTCCTTTTATTGATTGATTGATTGATTGATTGATACGCCTTTTTCAGACAGGGTCTCGCTATGCAGTTCAGGCTGAACTTCAGCTCACTTTGTAGCCCAGGCTGGTCTTGAATTGCAAGGATCCTCCTGCCTCAGCCTCCAGAGTGCCAGGAATACAGGTGTGCGCCACCACGCCCAGCTTGCAATATCCTTTTAAACCTCTGCTCCACGCTCCCCTCCCCAGTGCTATCACCTTATCGAGCCAGCTGCACGGTAACCCTTGCTAAAATGAGCAGGGGCAGAGAAGATTTATTCTGAGGATTTGGTGGGGTGCTGGGCCTACATAGATGGATCTATTCAAGGACCTAGATGAGGACCCTGAGGATAGACGGGACACCTTCCTAGAGCACAGCCTTCAGATCGGAGGTGGCCTGTCAGAGTCTCCTGTGGTTCTTACAAGATTACTGTTTCCAATAAAAGCAATGGATATACTCTTTTTTTCTCTCTCTCTCTCTTTTTTTGAGACAGGGTCTTGCTATGCAGTTCAGGCCTTGAGCTCACTTTGTACCCCAGGCTGGTCTCGAACTCGCAAGGATCCTCCTGCCTCAGCCTATACTCTTCAAGTGCAGTCTGTGTGTCTGGGATATAAAATGCTTCCTTTACCCATTCTCTCAGTGATCTCCATTTCTAGAAGTTAAAAATTCTCTTACAATAACTACCTCCACTTAGTTAGGCAGAATGCAAAATGCATAGAAAAAAACATATGACATTAAAGATTTTATCTGGAGAAATGTTGGTAACCAAGGAAGGACAATAGGATACACTTTCATTAAGTTCCCATTTCTATATCAAGAGGAGGGGAAATATTACACCTATTTACATATTTCAGTGTATCCTTCTACATTTCTCAAACTTCTTAAGCACTAATATTGCTCAATTAAAACATAGTTTTCTTGATTTCATTGATCCGTACTGGATGACTTGTTATTTTTCCAGAATTGAGTGTGTTAATACCATTTGATTGCAAACCAAGAGAGGCTTGAGAGTCTTCTGGGACTGACAGTGATTTTGCCAGGACACCTCCTCCTTACTTATTCGCAGCTCCCATCTGCCACACAGACTGTTCTTTTTTTTTTTTTTAATTTTAGAAATAAAAGGAGGAAAATACTAACAGATCGACAACGTTTTACGAAATAGCAAAGGATCAGTACAGACATTACAGAGTTACAAACAGAGTGGTAGGGAATTAACAATGCTTATTGTATTACATATTGATATCTTCAATGTAGTTTCTCATGAAAACACATATAGACATAAAGCTAATCAACCAATGCCTCACTGACAGTTTCTTTCAGCAAGGAAATACAGGACAGTAGAACACCTGTGTTAACTATCCTGCATATACATATATACAAACTTTCTCCTTCTTTCCCTTCTCTTTTCCCATATTCCAGTTATCCTTTACCTATGAGTGCTTTCCTATCAATTCCCAATGTCTATCATATCTCCTAGTTTAAATTAACTCTTTCAGGCTTTACACTAGAGAAACAATGCGGTGCTTGCACATGTATGTTTGATTTATTTCACTTATGAGTATGGTCTCTAGTTGTGACCATTTGCCTATAAAAGCCTCGAGTTTATCTTTCTTTACAGCTGAGTAATATTCCATTCTATAAAAGTACCACAATTTTCTGATCCAATCCTCAGTGGATGGACATTTGGGTTGCTTCCACATTTTAGCAATTACAAATTGTGCTGCTATGAACATAGGTGCACATACATCACTGTGATATGATGTTTTTAGATCTTCTGGGAAAATACCCAGCAGGGGGATAGCTGGGTTGAATGGGACCTCTAAACCTAGTTTTCTGAGGACTCTCCAAACTGATTTCCACAGTGGTTTCACCACAGACTGTTCTTTTTTTTATTCTTCTCAGTTTTTTCAAGTTAAGAAATGAAACACCTAAATTAAAGATAAATAGGAAGTAAGGCTGCATCAAAAACCACAACTAGTTTATTATAAATAATACTTCTTAGTCACAAAGTTATAGAAAATTACAAATCAAGTGACTTTAGTTTTACAGGAAAGCTAGAACATTGTAATCCATTGTGATCACAGTAAAGTAGATATAACCATAACATTTCTCATGTGCATTCATATGCAGACATTTTTGAGATATTCATTAATTCCTTTGTTGTGAAATAATTCTAATTTTAATTTCTTGGAAACTGCCTGATTATAGACTTTGATATTTATTCAGTTTTATAGTCTTAAATCTTTCAGTCCTTAATCCTTCAGTTTCATAGTCTTAAATCTTTCATTATCAGCCAAAACCACCTAGTGCTGCTTTTAATTGTGGTAGAGACTTAATATAATATCTGAACTCCAACAAAATATCTAAGTGCACATTATGCTATTGTTACCTATAGGCACACTGTTGTAAGGCCGAAGTCTAGAACCTATGCACCTGCCCTAACTGCATCTCTACACCCAATGCCCAGCAACTCCCAGTCCCCTCCTCCCAGGCCCTGGAAATCACCATTCTACTGTCTGTTTTGACAAGTTTGTCTATTTTATGTGCCTTTTATAAGGAAAACTGTGTAGTATTTGTCCTTCTGTGACTGGCCTATTTTCACGAAGCATGATCCAGAAATTTCACTTCTGGGTTCCTCTCCAAAAGAACAGAAGTCAGGATCAAAGACAGCTGCACCCTCATGTTCACGGCAGCGCTTTGCATAACAACCAAGACATGGAAACAATATAAACATTACTAGTGGGATGTTTAACAACCAGTGATACATTCATACAATAGTATTCTGCCTTTAAAAACAAGGAATAAAGAACTTTTTAAAAATTAAAAATAAAATAAAAAAGAAGGGAACCCTACCTTGTGTAACAACATAAATGCATTTATTTTAAACCAATTTAGCAGCCCTAGAATTTCATTTTGGGTAAGATGGAAAGCCCCATATAACTTATCTCCCACACAAATTACAACCGAAACCCCAGACACAGACAGAAAGCATGTATTATACTTCAAAATGCTGAGAATGGGCCGGGGCTATAGCTCAGGGGCACAGCGCCTGCCTGGCAGGCAGGAGGTAATGAGTTCCATTCCTGGTACCAAAAAAAGAGAAAGAAAAACTGCTAAAAAAAAAAAAACAAAAACAAAAAAACACAACAGTACCAGGCAAATGGACACTGGCATCCAAACGAACAACAACCTATATTGGGCTGTTATACGTTGGGTTTGCACCTCCTGTGTCTTCCAGCTTCCCCTAGGGGAAATGAATTCCAGTCATCACTGAAAGGGAAAATTCTGGGACCAAGCCCTTGTTTCTATCCAGAGAAGTGTGAATTTCCAGGGTTGGGGGGCACTTGCATTTGAGGATTAAAGGGGTCATCCCCACCTCTGTTGTTTTTTTCTCAGCAGGTGCAGAGTTGTCCTGCAGCCTCAGAAGTGGCAGAGGAACCTAAAACCCTGAAGAGAGCGAGGGAAATTGCCATGATGTTTATACTTTTGTTCTGTTGCTGTTCACCTGAGAGCTGACCTGCCTTGAGGAGGTTGCTCCCTATCAGCGGGGAAATGTAGGGGGAATTTTATAGAAGAAATGGCTGGAGAAAGGAATTAAGGCTGTGTAAGAGCCAACACAAGTCCCAGATGCACGCTGAGCTGCTTCACAGAACAGATCCAAAGAAGCAGAGCAAAGGCTTTGAAAAGTGACCACAATGGAAGCCACCAGTCATCTTGCGGAGGAACCGAGGGGAGGGAGAGCTCTACGGACACCGTCAGGAGCCGTGGCCTAGACTCTGCAGAGAGAGACAGGAAGTAGTCTGACCCGGCTGCCTTGGCAGCTTCACAAAACAACACAAGGAGCACTTGCCTGAGGATTTTAATAGGAACCAGAGCCTCACAAAACAACCTGCAAACTTCCCAGGACACTACCCAAAATTATACCACAAAATATATAGAAAATTAGGAAAATCTGACCAATTTTCAAGGGAAAGGACAACATCCAGCCCTGAACAACCCACATAAAGGAAGGATCATGGGAAGCACCTCTTACAACTGTACTCAAAGAAAGAAAGGCAAATATTCTTGACATTAATGGAAATAAATAAGTTCTCATCAGAAAAATGAGTCAGAGAGTTTGTAGGTCATTAAAATGACAATCTGAAGAACAAAAGCAAAGAAAAATGAAAAATTAGCAGAGTCTCAGAGATTTGTAAACCAACAAAAATATTTTAATGTCTGTACCACTGGAATTGGGAGAGGAGAAGTAAAATGGGTTGATGTACAAAATATATAAAGAAAAGAATGGTAGAAAAGTCACAGCTTCATGAAGAAGAGATCTAAGATGCTGAGAAAGTCTCATCCGACAAATGCTTGACTCAATAAACCGCAGGCATGAAGACATGCGTGTGATATAAGCATTGAGGGCCAAACAAAAATAAATGCAAAGGTCAATGGGAGGTTAAAAACACTCAAGAGAATGCATTACTAGAAAATCTGCCACGGAAATACGCAGGAGGAATTTCTTCAGGCTGAAGGTAAATGACAGGAAAAGGCAGGCTACAAATTCAGGAATAAAAGAAGAGGAAGAGAATGCTACGTATCTGGATAAATGAAACTGGTTACACTTCTCTTCAATTCATATATAGGGTGAGGGCAGGCAGAGTCACAAGCTCGGAAGGGGCTCAGGCAGAAACCCTGCTCCGAGTCCATCCTCTTATGATCGGGCCTTGCCTGACAGCCCCTGGCCACAGCACGCGGGCGCTCAACCGGACTGCAGAATCTCCTTCCCCCTCCACTATCACCCTCAACCCTCAGGAAAAGGACGGGAAACTTCCCCAGATCCAGGGGGCAAACCTGCAGCCTTCTTGCAGGCAGTCCCTCAGCACCTGGGCTCCTGTACCTGTCTTCCTCAGTGCCAGAGGTGCCTTCCTCCCTAGTAAATTGCAAAATGTTGCAAATACCTTGAGCTGCTTTTCACTGTTTGTGCGGGTGAGGATTTACCCACTTGCCGGCAATTCCCTCTCATTCTCAAAGCCCTGTCTCAGCAACAAAGTATCACTGCCGGGTGGATTGTGGACCAGGTGGCTCCTCCAAGAAATGGCTCCTGCTTTCCGAAAAGAAGCATCCCACATTCCCCAACAGCTGGAGTGGGGTGGGCAGTTGCAGGGATAGCTCTGCTGCCTCAGCCCGGCCCCCTGGCCCTAGAGGGGCAGGACCTTTCCTCAAGGGCCCATCTGCCTTGGCCCCTCACTGCACCTGCCCAAAGCCCTGGGTGGGTATATCCTGCTTAGCCACCTGTGCCTGTGGATCCACTTCCGGTCATCCCACAAGCATCCTGGGCTTCACATCAGTGCTTTGGGGGAGAGTATCCAAAACACTGTCCCTGTACCTACAGACACTTGTGGTCCTTACCTCAACCACTAGGCTGTCTTCAGAGGAAGCTGGTGCCCTCTGCAGGAAGTTTTCAGATACCCTGTAGCTCAGCCTTCAGTCCTAAGCAGACTGATTGGCTCTTTGGCTCACGGAGCAGCAGGTTCAGCACAGGAGGGGCGCCGAGGGTCCTGGGGGGCTACTCTCCGCATTTAGACCCGTTGTAGGCTGGTGAGGCCTGATTCCTGGGCCTCTGCCTAGAAACCTCCATGAGCAAAACTCCAGAGATCAAGCTGCCCCCAGCTCCCACCCTTCTTGTGTGAGCTCGTCAACTCTGTGAAATGCCATCACCAGCTCATACAGCAACACCGGAGGGTTACCAGGACTGTGCAGGAGGGGTCCAGCCACAGTGCACACCAGGCTACCCTCGGGTCCTCCAAAGACCCAAAGGAGAACGGTTTCTGGTATCCATGTTCAGCTCCAGGAGTTTCCCAGAAGAGTGGGAACGAGAAGGTGGCAAACACAACATCAAGGCAGGCAGAAACCAGGAGGAATTGCATGTTCACAGCAGAGGGTGATAGGCCAGGAAAACACAAGGTTCCCCTTCTGCAGCGTGGGCAAGGGGACCCTCCAGTGCTGCCACCAAACTGGGCTATCAGGTCACCACTGAACATATAGCTCGGGAGAGGGAGGCAGCATTGCAGCGCATCAACAGCTCGCTGACGGCTAAGTCACAGGCCCCAAAGATCAGCAACACCGCACAACCTTCCTACTCTCCTCCCAGCCTGCCCTAGACATCACTCCTCCACCCATTCTCCCTGCGGAGCCCTGCAGGAATGCAGGGAAGAGTAAGAACAGAAAGGAACGGGACTGAAGGTCTCTGGGGCCCTTCTGGCATCTGCTGCTGCGGCCACTTCGGGGCATCCTAGGTCTGGAAGGAAGCACACTGCAGCTGCTCCCGCCTCGAGCTCCCAGGCCCTTCCAGGCCCCTGTCACACTCACAACCACAGCCCCAGGCTCCTCGGTGACACCTGTTCCGGGTTCTGCTGCTGCCAAGGACAGCATCAGGACAGTGACTCCCACCTTGCCTGAGCCTCCAGCTGGGGAAGTCTTTCCCCACAGGAAGAGAATGGGGAAGCCCACTGTCAGGCCCACTCAGAACCAGAAGGGCCCAGGCCCTTTGAGCCCCACAGCAGAGCGGCAGCAGGTGCCGGCTCTGACCTCCCTGCCACCCCCAGCACCTCCAGGATGAAGTCCACGCAGCCAAAATGTGTGGATTCTCCTGTGGCCTCCAGAGCCACTCTCCCAGGCACCTCCTGGTCTCCCGAAGTCTTCTGACCCCTGCCTCTGCCCAGGTGACAGCACCTCAGCCAGCACGTCCACAGCCTCCGTTCCTCAGGGACTGACAATGGGGTTACCCCCATGGACACCACATCCCCAGCTGATCTGCTCCTCTGGGGTCCTCCCCTTGGCTCCGGTGGGAACTCCATCTCCTCTGCACAGGCAGAACAGCCACAGCCTCCACCCCGCCAGCACTGAGCTTGAGCCACCAGGCCACACAAGGGAAACATCGCATTAAGTCTGCCTCCGGCACCCTGGCCACACTGGGGGCCACCGCTGGGCAGCAGCGTGGAGGAGCCACCTACCCCTCAGTCTCTGTTGCAGCCCCAGAAGCTACAGCTGCAGGCCTGGCCCGACCTCTACACCAAGTCAGCCAGCCTTGAGCAGCACAACACGGGCAGCCCTTGAGAGCTCCTCACTCACAGACACGGCCCCAGGGAACCAGGACAGCTCCTATGTGGTCTCTAATGCCACCCAGGCTCTTTTCTCTTCAAGAACTTCTACTGCCACTACCTCTGCCACAGCCAGCCACATGCCCAGTGCTGCGACCCAAATCTAGCACAAGAGATAGCACTTCTCAAAGGTGCCCAGGCAAAGCTCAGGCTCAGCAGTGTTAGCGGTTTCAGCTACACGGAAGGGCTGCGGGAGGAAACGGATACACCCAGAAGACAGTATTGGGCATCTCTTCAAGAGGAAGAGGGATCCCAAGTACCACACAGCACTGTGGGGGACCCAAGGACAAGACAAGCAAGGCTGCCTCGAACTGCACACCAAAGCAGCCTCTAACCCTGGCCTCCCTGCCTCTTATGGGGGCAGAGTCAGGAGGAAGCTGGCCTTAAGGGCCATCTCATCATCTGTCCAGGCCTCTGCACACACAGCTGCTCAACTGGCCACCAAATCATCCTCCAGCAGCTCAGGACCCACTCTCGTGGGGTTCGAGAGGCCAAAGCTGCCCTAACAGAACATCCACTTCCTCTTAGATGCCACCTCCTGTGAGCCCTGTATACATGTCAACCACAAATGACCTGGGTGCTGACCTCGGTGATTCCAGGGCAACCTGGAGGTTCAGAGAAGCATCATCTGTCTCATTCCCGCTGCCTTCGCTGCTCCTTCGCTCTCAAAGCCGGTGAGCACAAGGCTGTGGGCCTCGCCGGGGAAGGTGGTCGGTCCTCACCCCCTGGATGAGGGGCCTGGATGGCTTCCCCTGAGTGAGGACTCAAACCCTGAGCTCGCTGACTCTGTTATGTCTGCTCCAATGTGCTCTTTTCTGAGTCATTCTTTCACCTCAAATGATTGTAAATTCAGCATCACAGGTCTCATAAACCTCCTGTGGTGAAATTCAAAAGTGCCCCCCAGCAGTGGTGTAAGGGCACACTTATAGCAGACTTGTGGCGCATACTACAGCAAAAGTTAGAAATCAGCTCATAGCCTGTGACTACACTCATGCTGCCTGTCAGGGAGATAGTCAACCTTGACTATCTACTGCTCTTTGATAATGCGCTGGGCCAGCTTGACTGTGTCCAGCTTGTTTTCCTTAGTTAGAAAAATATTTTTTGTTTCCAACTTGCTTCAAGGACTTCATGTCTAGGACAGATGGCCCAGTCAAGGACCCATTTAACTCTGCTTGCTCTGCTCACATCCCTCCCCTCCTTTCCAGAGCGTTAAACAATGTTTACGTAAACCTGCCTGACAATATATGACATAATTCTCGTAGTCCATGTAACCAGTCGTGTAATGACCTGCTATGAGCTTTGTACTTCCCATTCTCAAACCAGATTTAAACTGAACTCAAACCTGACTCTGGGCTGGTGATCTGAGCCTCTGGGTTCCCACTAGCGTAACAAAAGTTGCCTCGGTGCAAAGAGTCTTCCATTTGGATTGATGTTGGCTTTTCCGCTACAGTGAAGGTTTTCTTACTGCTGGCAAAGAGAATGATGAACCAGTGTAAAAGTAGAAACATCTAAAATTAGTAAATTTCCTTTGGACCTTTTCTAGTACAACAAACCTAACCCAACTAAAAATAAACCCATGCTTAGCAAAAGGAAGGACTTAATAAAAATCAGAGTGAGGAAATGAAGTGTAATAAGAAGAAACAAGAAAACAACAAAACCAAAACTTGTTCCTTTGAAGATATCGACATGAAAATCCTTTAGCTAGACAGCTGAACACGTTCCCACCAGCTTGACTCATGGGTGGTGCAGGCATGACCCAGGCAGCCCAGGGGGACAGTCACACATGTACAACCGGTTCAGAGCCACCTGGAAGCAAGATGTAAGAATTTTGGCCTCATAGTGAAGGTGTCAAAAGACTCAAACGACAGTATCAGAAACACTACTGGAAGTATTCTTAGCAATCTCTGAGAAATGCACTTAAAGGAAGTAAGAAAAAAATAGTAAGAATTGTAAACAATCAATTAGATAATATAGGACATGGACAAACTGCTACAAGCAAACAAGTAACTGAAAAAGTGACAGAAAATATAAACAGATGTAAGAAGGAAAGGAGATACATTTAATCAATGATCAAAAACCTAGTAAAAACAGAAGACCAGGACTAGATATTTTGACAGTTGAATTATACTAAAAATTGAAGAACTCCTTACACCAATTGATCTCCAACAAAGAGGGAAGACGGAACTTGTCCTCACTCTAGTAATCCAGCATTACCCTAACACTAAAGCCAGAGAGACATCACAAGAAAACTATAGACCACTGCTCTTAATAAAATAGCCTAAAGAAAATAACTATCAAAACACACTCAGAAGTGTAGTAAAAATATTATACACTTTGATCAAAAGTGATTTATCATAGTAATGCAAAAGTATTTTAACAATGAAACTTAATAGGGGACGACTATCATAGTAGGATATCAAAGGGACATCACTTCAAAATGAAAGACCCAGGGCTGAGGATATAGCTCAGCAGCAAACGCACCTACCCGGCAAGCACAAGATTAAAAAAAAAAAAAAAAAAAAAAAAAAAAAGACCCAGTGATTAAAATGGGACAAAGTAAGCTAAAAATAAAAGCTTTTTTTAAATTAAAACTCAACTGATAGGTAATCCCCGCCTTCAGGAGGCTGAGGCAGGAGGATTGCCATGAGTTTGAGGCCAGCCTGAGGTACATTTTGGGAGGCTAATCTGAACTACACAGCAAGAAGGGGGAAAAAAATATGCTAAGGGCCTAAGAGTGGCTTAAGCATATTGTGCATTTCTGCAAGAATGAAGTGAGCTTAAAAAAATAAAATGAAAAATAGACCTGGACATGGCTGTACACACCTGTAATCCAGCACTTGGGAGGCTGAGACAGGAGGATCATTGTGAATTTGAAGCCAGCCCGAGCTACATAGTGAGATCAAGGTCAGCCTGAAGTACACAGTAAGATCCTGTCTTAAAAAGAAAAAATAAAAATAATTAAGTACCTTAAAGAAGGATGAGGAGGAATGGAGAGGCCAGGAGGCCCAGGAGAAAAGAAGGGCCTAAAAAACTAAAGGCAAATTATAGTGGCAGGAAGTTGGTCTGTGTGGAAAGATGAGGCCAGTGACCTACATATGACACGGAGGAGGGCGGAAGGGAGACCAGCGATCAGCTGTGAGGTGAACAGCAGGATCAAATGCAGTGCCAGAGAACCAACTCCAGAAGGTGGACCTGTTCACTCACCAGGACCCTCACCCTCCTCCCACGCAAGTCAATCAGATGTCGTTCATCTGTGCCACTGGATAGTAAAGTAAAACTTACAAAACTACCCTCGATCTTAGCCAAAAGGCCGACAAGTGATTTAAAACTTACAAAACTAAATCTTAGAAAAGGAACACCTAAATCTTGACCTAGGCTCTACTTAGTAAACACTTTAAAATTGAGACAGGGCTTCATATAAAAGGCAAACAAAAACAAAACAGAAAACCTCCAAAACAAAGAAAAAATGCCCTGAACATTTAAAGATTTTAAAACTGCTTAAAATCTCAAATTATAAAACTAAAATCCAAGAGTCCGTGCCCATATAAACAAAAGTATTGCACAAATTAACAAAGGAGGGAGAAGAGACACAATAATTACAAATAATCTGTGCAAGCCTGGCAGGGTGGTACACCCCTGTAATCCCAGCACTTGGGAGGCTGAGGCAGGAGGATCATGGCGAGTTGGAGACCAGCCTGGACTACAAAGTGAGTTCAAGGCCAGCCTGAGCTGCAGAGTGAGACCCTGTCTCAAAAAGACAAAAACAAAAAACAAACGAAAAAATAATAATTGTGTAAAAACCACTAGTTTCCTTCCAATACCTGCCGGCCAGACACAACAACACTGGCTGTGCTTGCGCTGGCCCAGAGCAGGGGAGTTGCCCAAGCCCTGGTCCTCCTTGACGGAATGAAGCAGCCCATGTCAGGTCCCCATCTCTGAGCCACAAGCCAAGAAAACATGGTCCCGCAGCAGCAGGGAGCAGGCAGGCTTCCTCCTCAGGGCACACTTGCCAAGCGCAAAGCCGCTCCTGGGCTCCTGGGCTTCCGGCTTCTCGGGTCCTAGGCTCCTGGGATGCGTGGTGTCTCGGCTCCTTACTCTTTGGCTCCAGTCAGCATCAGCACGAGTGATAGTTGGAGCCCAGGAGCCCTTTCTTTAGTCTGTTGGCTGTTTACAAGTGTGTTGTTTAGTTTCAGTATAGTTTTTTGTTTTCCAGTGGTTCCTGAGTTAGTATCTTCTAGCTTCATTCCATGTGGTTAAAGATACTTCGTATGAGTTCAAGCTTTCGAACACTGTGCAGCGGCTCTGGCGGCCTCCTTTATACCGCCTGGGCCGGATGCCCGGG
>NW_004955442.1:19613985-19619107 GCF_000276665.1 Chinchilla lanigera | reverse complement strand
CCGCGGGCGGCGGCTGCTACTGCTGCCGCTGACCTTCACGCTCGGGGTGCGGGAGGTGGAGGTGACCGCGTCGCTCTCCGACTCCTGCTTCTGCTGTCGGACGCGCTGGCGCTCGTCGTCGTCGTCGTCGTCGTCGTCGTGGTGGCGCTGGCGGCCGAGCGCTGCGCCCGGCAGACCCACGCCCGGCAGAAGAACGCGAAAGGCTGGATCCGCGCCGCCGAGGACCAGGATCCGCGCCCTGGTGGCCGCCGTCTCCCGGCCCCGCCTGTGCTTCGCCGTCCTGCTGAGGCCCTCGAGTGCTTCGTGGAGCCGCGAGAGATGCAGCGGCCACTCGTGGTGCTCGGCGTCGGCGTCGGCGTCGGTGTGGCCGAGCTGCTGATGGACCTTCCGGGGCTGTGCCGGTTCCACCGCCGCAACGGCCTGGGCCGCGGCACCAACGGTCGCGGCCACGCGCACGGGGGCCACGGCCACGCCTCGGGGCGGGAGTCGGGGCAGGCGCGCGTGCTCGCCCGGGGAAAGCCAAGCCCGCGCGGCCCGCGGCGAGCTGCGCCCGGAGCAGGAGCACAAGGAGACCAACACCCTGGTGGCCAACAGCAGCAACTTCAACGGGCTGAAGCTGGACGCGGCCAAGCCAGGAAACTCCAGGAGTGAGGACGCAGTAGAGGTGCAGGTGAGCCGCGGGCCTGAGCGCCTGGACCCGAGGGAAGGTGACGCGGCCCCGCAGCTCACACGCGAGGCGTGTTTCTGCACGTGCTGGGAGACGCCGTGGGGTCTGTGATTGTCACAAGAAATGCCACTCTCTCTCACTTTTATTGGAAAGGCTGTCCCGAAGGGGATTTCTGTGTGAACCCGTTTCTCTGACCTCTGCAAGAATTTGTAGAACTGATTAACAGTATGCACGCACCAGTTGCTGAGGCTGGGCCTTGCCCGATGCTGTATTTAGACCCAAGTCTTTGTGTGGTCATGGTTTGTACACTTTTTTCCATACCTTACCCATTGCTTAAGGCATCTACGCTTATTCTTCTACAAACTGTCCCTAAACAAACTGATATCAGAAATTTGATAAAAGAACTTCGAGATGTTGAAGGAGTTGAGGAAGCTCATGAATTGCATGTTCAGCCTCTTGTTGGAAGCAGACTCACTGCGACTGCTCACATAAAATGTAAAGACACAACAGTCTACATGCAGGTGGCTAAAACCACTAGTTACTTTGTATGACTTCAGGCTTTCACAGTATCGTGAGCCTGGCCTAATATGTGTCTATCTTAGAAAATATCTCATGTAAAATTGAGAAAAATCCATATCTTCTGGCTCCTGCATGGTGTGCATTAGCTATCTCTGAGATCTAATGGACGTTGTTCATAATCACAGAATTCACACTACTACCATTCAGCCTGAATTTGCTAGCATAGGTTCTAAAGCAAGCACAGTCCCGTGTGAACTCGCTTGCAGAACTCAGTGCGCTTTGAAGCAGCGTTGTGGGACACCACCTCGAGCCCATTGTGGAAAAATACAGAAAAGGTTCCATCGGTTCGCGTTTCTTGTTTAGAACTTAGTACCAATCTAGAGAAGAAGCCCAAGAGGACTCAAGGTGGAAACACCCCTGCTATCATGGTAGAGGTTTTAAAAGTACCGTACATACCTGAATCATCTTTATGAGTCTTGAAAAAGAGGTGATGTATTGACTTTTGCTTTAAAATCAAGTGGAAAAAGACTCCACTGAAATTCTAAGTTTGCTAAGCAGTGTAATTGAAGTCCTTGTCTGGTCACATTTCATTCTAGCTTTGTAAGAACATTCTGGGACTACATGACAGAGTTCTAAATTACAACTTTGTGATTATTACTGCACAGTACAGCTATGCAGTAACAATTTTTGAAAGCCAATTTGAACATTATGTTACTTTTTTTTTGGCACTGGGAATCAAACTGAGGACCTCACACTTGCCAGGCAGGCACTGTGCCACTGAACTATATCCCCAGCCCTATGTTACTTTTTTTTTTTTTTTTTTGGTTTTCTTTTTGGTTTTTTTCCAGTACCAGAATTCGAACTCACGACCTTGCACTTGCCAGGCAGGCGCTGTGCTGCTGAGCTGTATCCCCAGCCCCTTACTTTTCTTTTTTTTTTTTAAGTATAAACCTTATATAACAATGGCATTTGATTTCCAGTTTTCCCACGACAAACATTAGGGGATAAATAAAATTGCTACTGGAAAAAAATGACACTGCTATTTCTGGGTACCTGCATCTTAGGAGCCCAGGAGCTCCAAGGCCTAGCAGCCCTGCAGCCCACTGGTTCTTTAAAGATATGTTGTTTGGTTCAACATATTTAATTTTCTGTTCTTTGTTGTGTTAGTAACCTCTATTTTCAGTCCCTGTGGTCAGAGAAGTTACTTTGTATGATTCAGGCTTTCACAATATCCTGAGCTTGGCCTAACCTATGTGTCTATCTTAGAGAATGTTTCATGTAAAATTGAGAAGAATCTATATCTTCTGGCTCCTGCATGGTGTGCATTAGCTATCTCTGAGATCTAATTGCTTTAGAGTTTTATTCCAGTTCTTTATTTTCTTATTGCTCCGCTTGCTGGTTATAATATTCATTATTGAATTTTCAGTATAGAATTCTCCTACTGTAATTGTTTAATTATGTGTTCTTCAATATTGTTTTTCTTCATATAATTGGAAGCTCTGTGGTTGGATGCAGATTTGATTATGATTGTTATTTCTCTTCCTGAGTTCAACACACACACACACACACACACACACATTCTGTCTGTGGTACTTGGGATTGAAGTCAGAGCATTTGGGCTGCTAGGTAAGTGCTGTATTTTATTATTACAATTTAGGATCCTCCTGCCTTCACTGCCTCAGTGGCTGGGATTATAGGTATGTATCACGATGCCTGGCAGACAGCCCCTGTTTAAATATGATGTCCTACTTTGTCTCATAACAATTTTTGGCTGATAGTGTAATCTTACCATCTGTCTCTGGTTACTAGCCATATAGAGTATCTTTTCCCCCCTTTCACTTTCAACCTATTCATGTTTTAGGCTCTAAACTGGGTGGCCTTGGCGACAGTATAGAGTCGGATCATGTTTTATTACTATTCTCCAATCTCTGCCTTTGAACTGGAAATATTATTCCATTGCTATTTATTTACTCTGACCTTTGTCTCTCACATGTCTTATGTCTTTATTCTTTTTCTTTTTTTTTCTTTTTGGTACCAGGAATCAAACTCAGGACCTTGTGCTTGCCAGTGTGATGTTTGTCCTGGCTTTTCTTTATGTAGTTTATTAGTTATTTATTAGCATAGGTCAAACCATCCTTGCATCCCTGGGGCAAAACCTTCTTGATCAGGGTGATGATCATTTTGATAATTATGCATCATGTTGCCTGTAGCTTACAGAGGAATTTTGCATCCATATTCATTAAAGAGATTGGCCTGCAGTTTTTTTTTTTTTAAGTTGTGTAAAGTTTTTTCCTTGTTTTGAAATCAGAGTAATGCTAGCTTCTAGGAATGAGTTTAGAAGTACTCTTTTCCTTCAGTTTTTTAAAGAGTTTGAAGAGATGTGGCATTATGTCATCCCTGAAAGCCTTATAAAATTATAAGGCTTATAAGCAGTAAACCCATCAGATCATGGGCTTTTCTTAAAGTTGTTAGGTTTTTAATTAGTGCCTTAATTTCATAACCTGTTATTGGATTGTTCAGAATTTTTCTTTTTTTGAGACAGGGTCTTTGCTGTGTAGTTCAGGCTGGCCTTGAATCACTATGCAGCCCAGGCTCGCTTCAAACTCATGGTGGTCCTCCTTCCTCACCTTCCCAAATGCTGGGATTACAGGTGTGTGCCACCATGCCTGACTTGTTCAGAGTTCTTGGACAGTAGTACCTCAGTTCACAAACTTAACTCTCTCCATGGTTGAGCTCACAAACTGAATTGGACAAGAACCAAACCAAATTTCCCCCATAAGTCAACGCTGAGCCTAATCATCTAATTTGATTTGGTTCTCCTCCAATTCCGTTTGCATCCAGACTCACGGAAAATTTGTGAACTGGGCACCACTGTATTTTCTTGGTCAAGTTTTGAACATTCTTATGTGTCTAGGAATCTGTCCATTTTTTTCAAGACTCTCCAATTTGATGTGGTACACATTTTCAGGGTAGTTATTGATCTTCTGGATTTCAGTGGTATTCCTTTCAATTTTGCCTTTCTCATTTCTCATTACATTGATTTGGGTGTTTTCTTTCCATTCTTTTAGATAAGATTGGCTAAGGGTTTGTCTGTTTTGTTTATTTCGAAGAACAAGCTCTTTGATTTGTTGATTTTTTTGTATTTTGTTAGTCTCGATTTTGTTAATTTCTACTGTGATTTCCTTCCTAGTGTTAGGTTTGGGTTTGGATGTTCTTGTTTTTCTACTATATTGAAGTGCATCATTAGGGTTTGTTTGTTTTTTTTAACCTCATTGTGTTTTTCTGATGTGAACATTCACAATCAACTTTCCTCTTAGGACTGGTTTCACTGTGTTTCACTAGGCTCTGGTATGTTGTACTGGAACTAACATTTGATTCCAGGAATTGTTTAATTTAATCCCGCTCTCATTCTTGAAACTCTGAACTAAAGCACAGCAAGAGTTCTCAAGTCAGGAGGTGCAAGACGATGGGGTCCAGGCTGGATGGCCACCCTGTGCAGAGGGCCTGGGGTGCAAGCTCTGGCAACCAAGCGCAGGCCACCCGGGGCTCTGCTGGTAGTGACCTCTCCACGTGGCTGCACGAGGCAGAGTCACCGGGCCCTGTGGTCCCAACAGCCTCCCACACTGCTGGACAGTGAGTGCTGGAAAGGGCTTGGACCGAGCTCTTTGTACAGGGCAGGGCCCAGAGAGGGGAGGAGAGCAGCTTGGGTCACACAGCAAGGCTATGGCAGAGGTGAGATGAGACTCCGCTCTCCTGGCTCATGCTCCGGGACTCTGCATCTGGCTTGGTTCCTCCTCCACCCTTGTCCCTTCCTCTTTGGTTCCTGCTCTGTGCCTGGCTGGGGCCTGCCTGCCCCACCAGTGAGACGAGACCTGAGGGCCCACGCCGCGGAGTGCAGGCAGGGCTCCTGCTCAGGGAGAATCTGCCCTGGCCTGG
>NW_004955442.1:19608673-19612191 GCF_000276665.1 Chinchilla lanigera | reverse complement strand
TGTAAATCTCTGGGTGAGGAAATGGGAACCAGATGCGCCAGCGTTATAAATAAGTCACATCATGTTGAGTAATTCAGCAGCAGCCCAGCTGCTGTTGGAAGGAGAGATAACTTGGTTATTAATAAATGCAAGGAGGGCCAGGCTATAGCTCAGTGACACAGCGCCTGCCTGGCAAGCGTAAGGTCCTGAGTTCAATTCCAAGTACCAGAAGAAAATAAAAATAAATTCAGGAGGAGACAGTAATTGATAGAAACTGAACTCATGGTGCACAGGGAAAACAACTAATCTCTCTCCCTCTCTCTCTCTCTGTCTCTCTCATCAAGCATCAAGGGAAAACTTACCTTTGCAGGTGAATTTCAGCATCACAGAATCTAAACTTCCACAACTCTCTCTTGCTCCGTTTTTTCTCTCTCATTTCTCCCTCGTTCTCTGTGTTCAAATCCCACCCTTTCTGTTACTAAAAGGGTGACCATGGCAAGTGACTCATGAGGCAGTTTGTTCACAGTCACCTAGGTAGGTGAGGGCTTTTTCCTAAACTATTGTCTCACGGAACATTATTTTTTGGTCAAATAAGTCCTAACAGAACTTCTCTTCTTGGATATGCTTTCTGGGAAGTCCTGCAGATAAGAAGCTTATGCCCCCAAGACTTGACCAAATTGACATGACACCAGATCATTTTTGCTGGTGCCTCTGATGAGTATTCCATGGAATGACTGGAGGCACTTTGCAGAGATGCCACCCCGTCCTTCTCCACACCCTGCTGCCACCTGAGCCTCCCTGACTCTGGCCTGCCCTTGGTATCACATTGGCGGGGGCCCAACCTCACTGCACCGGTGGACATGGCCCCTGAGGACCAGGCAGAGAGGCAAGGGGACAGCGGCATGCACGGGGCTCCCTTCCTTCCAGAGAGCCTTCCCGTGGCCTGCGTGACTGAGGGTGGACCCATCCCCCCGTGTGAGTGTGGTCACACTCGGGGGGTCGGCCTCTGCGGCTCTCTTGCCCTTGGAGCCTGAGCTAGGGGCAGATGCTGAGACACGGGTTCAAGGACAAGGCCCAGGAAGCACAGGATGGGGAGCGAGGGAGGGAGAGAGGGAAGGAAGTCAAGGTCTGTGTGTCCACCTGCTACGGGTCCTGCTTTCCCCCAGCAACGAGAAGAGTGGCTGGCGATCGAATGCTCACGCAGAAATGGTCTCTGCACTGAGCCTGGGTCAGTCCTGAGGCCTCCTTGCCTCCCGGGAGTGGAGGGGAGAGCGGTGGCTGGAGCGTGACCCTCTGCCGTGGCTGGGAACCAGTTCTGCCTTTTCTGTTCCTGTTTCTGCTGTTCCCTCTGTCTCTCCATCTGTCTCACTTCGTTTTATCTTCCGTTGGATCTTTCTGCACAGCCAGTGTCCAGCGGGAGTCTCCCTGGATGGTTCCTGGGGGCCAGGGAGCTCCCAGATTCTCTTGCCCAAACTGTGGCAGAGCAGGGAAGGAGCGTGGCCGGGGCTGGGCACCAGCAACAGCCGTCGTTGGTTCACCGACTCATTCCTTCATTTGATCACTCACTTTACATAGGTGTATTGCGCCTTCCTGTGGTTGGCTGTGTTCCAAGGGCTGGAGATAAAGCTAGGACCACACCGGTCTCTTACAGGGCAGGAAGGCAGAATAGCAGGGCGGCTGCTGCGCAGACTCTGGGGAAGCCATTCTGGGGTAGAAATCCCGGCTCTGCCACTCACTTCCTGTCAGGGACCAGACTGAGAAGAAATGCTGAGAGGCCAAGGTGCAGACTGAGGCCCCGCAGTCCCAAGGGCTGAGGTGACCTGCTCCAGCAAACAGAAAAGTATGCGGAAGGCTGCATGTGGAAGGCTCATAATCGCAATGCCCTCAGGGCCAGGTAACATCTGCTGAGGACAATGTAAAAATGCTAGTCCTCTGTTAACCTGCGCGGGCATCCAGGTATAGAGAAGGGATTGTCCTCCCTTTCAACCTGTTTTCCTTGTAAAGTTTAACCTGTTCCTTACTTTTCAACATCTCTTTCAACTCCTTCCCTGCTCTGCCACAGTTTGGGCAAGAGAGTCTGGGAGCTCTCTGGCCCCCGGGGAACCAGCCATGGGGATACTGGCTGTCCGTCAAGTCACAGTGAGGAAAGATCCAATGGAAGATAAAACGAAGTGAGACAGATGGCCACTGCCTCAGCCTGAGCAAAGACAGAGGAATGTACGGGGTGGGATTTTGTGTGCTAGCCAGGCCTTGTGGGGCCTGGGTGGAGGACACACGCTCTTGCCCTGCCTCCTGAGTTCCCTCTGGGATTCATGAGCAGGGTGCCCCTCAGTAGCACTCAGCTGTACCCCTAATGCAGGAAGGATTTGCGGAGTCTGCCTGTGCCTCTTCCTGGAAACAGCGATGACCAAGTCCCTTCCTGACTTCTCCCAGCTCACTGAGGTCAGGAAGTCACAGCAGGTAGGGCGTGGGAGACTGCACTTTGCAGAGCAGCTGTGGAGAGTGGTGGGAGAAGAGATGGGACAGGAGACACTCACCTAGAAAGTCACTTCCTATTTTGTTGATTTTTGGTCCCCACCAGGAAGAGGATGGTCTCCTTCAGTGATAACAGCCTTCAAGGCCTCTCTCTAGTACTTGCTTATCTCCCTTCTGACAGAGAGAGAGGACTTCAGGCTCACAGGTAATGCATCTAATTAGAATCTAATGGCACTTTGGTGCTTGTATTTATTTCTGTTTTCCATTGTGACAGGTGATAATGGATTCTCATTTAAAATAATGCAAGAGTATTTCCTTGCACAATGTATTTGTTTCTGTAAAAGACATGTGAGTCCATTTAAAAGAAAATATGTCCAGTGTCATAAAGATATGACAAATTTCCTAAAGACGTTGAGGAACTGATTTTGGTGAAACAGGAGTTCTTCCATTTAGTACAGTCTGTTTCCTGGAGCTTTCTCCAAGTCTGTTTCCTCAACTATAAAATACAAATTGTAATAGTAACAATAATAAAAAATATTTACAATGATCATGCATGACATGTGAGAAAAACTCAATACATGTTCACTGTGAGTTTATTTTACAGTGCTGAAGCTTGGGAATTCCAAGATCTATGTGCCAGCAAGGTAGTTGTCACTCTGGAACCTCTTCTCTTGGTGATTACCATCTCTGTGTGTTCACGTGATCTTTTCTTTGTGCAGATGTATGGGGGAGAATGAGTGAGCTGTCTGCTATCACTTTTTTTGGGGAGGGGGATACTGGGAATTGAACCTCTTCTCTACTACTGAGCTATATTCTCAGTCCTTTTTATATTTTAATCTGCAACAGGGTCTCCCTAAGTTGCCCAGGTGGGACTTAAACTTGCACTCCTCCTGCCTCAGCCTCCTTCTGGGCTGGAATTACAGCTGTAACTGAGGAAAGAAATGGAGGGGGAAGCCTGGCATGGTGGTGCACTCCGGAGGCTGAGGCAAGAGGATTGTTGTGAGTTTGAGGCCAACCTGGGCTACAAAGTGAGCTCAACGCCAGCCTAAACTGCATAGCAAGAC
>NW_004955442.1:19606477-19608203 GCF_000276665.1 Chinchilla lanigera | reverse complement strand
GTCCCCAGTGTGGGACTCTGGCTGGCTGCACTCTGCTGGCACCTGCTACACAACGGGGTCCTGACTCAGAGGCACACACCTGACACAGCCTCTGCAGGCCCATCTGCACCAGGATTACGTATACAGCAAGTCATCAGTGGCTGGTCTACATTCCCAGGGCTGAGTGACCTGACAGGCGAAACCACCCCTTTTGAAAAATCTTTTGGAGTAGCCATGAATGGGTTAAACCTTGGAATCTTCCTGCCTCAGCCTCCCAGAATGCTGGGATTACAGTGCACCACCACATCCAGCCAATCCTACTCTTTCAGTATCCCATCCTTCAAATGACTTAGTTCATGGCCACTGTTCTACAGCAAGTGACTGCCACTGCAAAGCCAAATCTTGCACCTTCATGCATTTGTCTTCAAATTAGTTCATTTTGAATGGCTTCTCTGTGCCTCCAAGCAACTGTTTCTGAGGCCAGATTTTCTTCATGTATCTCTGTGGAGACACCATATTGCAACAGACAGAATGCAGAAGCAGATTCAAGTAAAAGAGGAAACAATTGCCTCATGTTGAACCAGACATTAGATTTTTAGAGTTTTAAATACTGTTTCATTGTTTTTACGTTTTGAAAACAAATTATTTACATATAAATGATTTTGTAGTATCATGTACATGACCTCTCAAGCATTGTTTTAAGCATTGTTCAGTTTTACTTAATTTAGTGAATATTGTGGTATATTACCAGCTTACAGCAACAACTTTTTGGGATGAATAACTTCTCAAAGAATGAAAGGATCCTGAGACCAAAAATTTGAAAGCTGTTGAGCTAGAAGGATATTTATACAAAAGGTAAGTAGAGACTTTGCCCAAGTGGTGAGATGTTTGATAACCCTTTTCTCTCTCTATGCCTCCCGGACACCCCCGTACTAAGGTTGAGCCCAGGACCTTCGCACTGAACTACATCCCCAGCCCTTTTATTTTGAGACAGGGTCTTGCTATGTAGCTATGCTGCCTAGGCTGGGCTTGAATC
This sequence comes from Chinchilla lanigera, assembly GCF_000276665.1. Taxonomy (NCBI): domain Eukaryota; kingdom Metazoa; phylum Chordata; class Mammalia; order Rodentia; family Chinchillidae; genus Chinchilla; species Chinchilla lanigera. The sequence continues at coordinate 19,607,188 of NW_004955442.1, read as the reverse complement.
TGCGATCCTCTTGCCTTAGTCACAAACTTTTATAAACGATGGACTAAATGCGACCCTATGGCTGCGCTGGGATCTGGGTACAGCGCTGGGAGCCATGGCCCAGGCGGCTGCAGCTGCAAAGTGCCAACGGCGACGGCCGCCTGCAGAAGCAGAAGCTGGTGCACGGGCTGGAGGCCGAGAGCGAGAGCCTCGCCTGGCGCCTGCACTAGCTGTGCAAGTAGGAGTGCAGGTGCGCGGGGAGCGGCGGAGCAGTTGGGCTCTCGAGCAGCGGCCAAAGACGGTCCGACCTAGGCCGTTGCACCCGGACGATCCACTCAGCGGGCCCGGGAAGGGAGGGCGGCGCCTGGCACATCCTGGACCGATCAAGTTCTTCCCGGCCCGCGCTGGTCCTTCCCGGGGGTAACAGCGGCAGCAGGATCCAGAGCGCCCCGCACCCTCGCCGTAGCGCCGGCCTCAGTTTCCCTCCTCAGCCTGCAGCGGAGGCGAAGCCACGTGGTACCAGCCTTACCGCGGGAGGCGTGCAAGGCGGTGCGGGAGCGCACGGAGCGGACACAGAGACGGCTGGAGGAGGAGCTGTCAAGAGTTCCTCTCCGAGGCTCCGCTCGGGTGGCTGTTCCCCAAGCCCCCGCCTTAAGAACCCAGCAAGCCCCGCCCTCACAAGCCTCTCCCCCAGCTCTTTTACTACGGCGGGGACCAGCTGAGTCAGCAGCG
>NW_004955442.1:19603213-19605547 GCF_000276665.1 Chinchilla lanigera | reverse complement strand
CCGGGAAGGGATGGGACGCGGGTCCCTTTTCTCGCAGGAGAAGCGACTGTTCGGCGGCGCGGGCTCGGGGCGTCTCAGGTGAGCCAGGCGGCGGACTCGTGGGGCTGTGGGGCCCTTCCTGGTTCCCTCTGTCCGTACGCCCGCGGGCTTTGGGCGCGTTGGAGACCCTGGTGCTGCGCCCGCTCGGCTTCCTGGTGCTGCCGCTGCTCTACTTAGTGAAGCCCCACCTCATCCACCTGGGACTTGCGCGCCTCCACTCGGACGCCACCTTCTGCCGCATGCGCAACACGCGGTCCCCGCTGCTCGAGTTGCGCGCGCGGGCTGCCTACCTAGAGCGCATCACCAGGCCAGCGGTGGCCGTCCGCACTTCTGTCTCCTGTGTGGTTCCTGGGGCGCCCGGACGGAAAAGGCTGAGGGTGGGGCTCGCCTATCCCTCCTGACTGGCCAGGGCACTTGGGATGAGAGGGTGCCAGTCCCAACCGCTGAGCCCTGGGCCTCAGGAAGCGTCGCGGGTCTAGGTCGGGCTTTTCTCACAGCCTCTTACTGCCTGTTACTGAGCTGCAGCTCAGCCAACTGGGAAACTCGTTGGTAAGTTTTTACTGAACTCGTTTGCCCCCCACCCCACCCCCGGCGGTGAGCCTGAGCCTTGGGGAGGAGGCGGCCCTGCTGGGTCAGATTTTCCCGTGGAGTTTGTGATTCCTTTTGCGCGGCTGCGTGTGGTTGGTCAGATCCCCCGCGGCCCTATTTCCTCTGGGTGCGATCCCCATCCCCACTTGCCTCGCGCGCCTGCCTCCCTGTGATCCCTTTCATTTGCTGGGTGCCTGAGCACAGCCAGCAGTGAACACTCAGGACTTAGGGCTCCGTGGATAATTTTTCATTCGTGAGAAATGTTCTTCGTGGAAATGAACCTTGAGTTTTATTTTGCCTACACCATAGTGCTCTGCTTATTTTACAGTAGTGAAACTGGGGAAATTGCTCAGTGTATCTCTGTATACACAGATTTTCGCAATGATGTTTAAACTTTTTTTTTTTTTTTTTTTTTTGGTGGTACTCGGGATTGAATATAGGTCTTCACATTGAGGTAGGTCCCTAGCTGAAATAAGGTCTTGCTAAACTGGTGCCTCCACACCCTTTCTTTTTGAGATGGGGTCTCCTTGTGTTGCCCAGGCTGGCCTTGAATTCCTGGATTCAAGTGATCTCTCTGCCTCAGCCTCTGTAGTCGCTGGGACTACAGGCCTGGGCTTCCACACCCAGATTTCTTCTAAGTACTTTTAATGATGTTTTTAGATCACTGACAGTTAAAGTAACTATTGGTATAGAAGGATGTAAAGTGTAGCTATCATATTTATTAATATTCTATTTGATGTTTTTGTTCCTTTTTTTTTTTTTGCTTCTAAATGAGCATTTTATACGACTCCATTTTCCTTCCTTAGCATATCAATTATACTTTTTTTTGGAAGTACTGGAGTATAAACCCAGAGGCCTCAGCCATGCTAGGAAAGGGCTTTACCACTGCAATATATCCCTAGGTTTTTGAAAAATATTATTTTGAGATATGGTGTCACTGAATTGCCCAAGCTGATCTTGAACTTGCACTCCTATTTCAGTCTCTGAAGAAGGTGGGATTACAGGCATGTGCCACCATGTCTGGATATACTTTTGTTTTAGAAGGTGGCCATAAAGTTTGCAATATACACTTACAGCTATTCCAAGTCCACTTTCAAATAACACTATACCACCTCGACAGTGCCAGTACCTTATGATAAAATAATCCTGTTTCCTCCCATTTACCCCTTGTATCACAGCTGTTGCTTGTTCCACTTACACATAAACTATATGCTGAATACATTGCTGCTATGCTATTACTGTTTTGATCAGACTGTTAGATTGGTAAGAAAAATAATTTTTTATATATAATAACTTTTCTTTTACCTTCATTAATTAACCTCCTAATGCTCTTCCTTCCTATGTGAATGAGTTTCTACCTACAGCAATTTCCTTCTCTCAGTAGAACTTCTTTTAATATTTCTTGCAAGGCAGGTTTACTGTCAACAACTTCCCTCAGTTTTTCCCTAGCATGATGGTGCATGGTTTCCAAACCAGACTAGACAATAACAAAACTCAAGACCTTCAAATCTCATCAGTTTTTGAGAAAGTCTTTTCCCTTTGTTGTATTCTGAGACAGGATCTCACTTTGTAGTTCAGGCTGGCCTCGAACTTGCAATAATACTCTCATCTCAGCTCCTGAGTGTTGGGATGAGAGGAGTTTGGCATCACAACTGGCTGTCCTTTTTTTTTTTTTTTTTTTTTGGTTTTTCTCTGGTACCGGGAACC
>NW_004955442.1:19532710-19602985 GCF_000276665.1 Chinchilla lanigera | reverse complement strand
TTTTTTTTTTTTTTTTTTTTTTTTTTTTTTTTTGTCCTTTACTTTTGAAGAGTATTATTTCAGAATGCAGAATTCTAGATTGGTGGGTTTTCTCCAAACATTTTAAACATTTCACTCCATTCTTGCTCTTATGATTTCAGAAGAGTTGAACGTAAATTTGAACTTTCCTCCTGTACAGGCAAGGTGCTTTTCCTCTGGCTTCTTTCAGATTAGTTTGTCCTTAGCTGGATGTGGTGGTACCTGCCTGTAATCTCAGCACTTTGGGAGTCTGAGGAAGAAAGACAAGTTCAAGCCCAGCCTGGGCAACTCAGGGAGACTCAGGTGATGTGGCTCAGTGCAAAGGGTATGGTGCTCCCCAGTACTGTGAACACATGCAAGAATAACAAAAACCCCCATGTTTTGTCTTTGGTATCTTGAACTTTGAATATGATAGACCCAGGTGTGGACTTTCTTGGTATTCACTCTGCCTGGTGTTCTTAGAGCGTCCAAGATCTGTGGTTTGTCTGACAGTGTTTGGGAGAAAATCCGTCATCCACGTACTGCTTCTGTTCACCCTTTTCCTCCTCCTGGAGCTCCCATTATGAGTGCTGTACTATTTGTAGTTGTCCTGCACTTCTTGGGCGTTCCATTTTTGGTTTTGCAGTTGGGAACTAAATCCAAGGCTTTCTGCTTGTTAAATGTAGAGCCTTACCACCAAGCTATATCCCCAGCTCCTTGACAGTTTCTATTTAGAGACCCTCAAGCTCAAAGATTCCCTCTTCAGTCATATCTAATGTGCTAATAAGCCCATCAAAAGCATTCTTTATACGTATTTTTTTCCCTCCCAAACATTTTCAGCCTTTGCACTGAGCTGCATCCCCAGCCCATTTTTTTAAATTTTAAAGCAGGGTCTCACTAAACTGGCCAGGCTGGGCTTGAATTTGCAATCCTCTTTCCTCATCCAGAGTGTTGAATTTACAAGCTTATACCACTAGGCTTAGCTTACTTCGTTCTTCCTTAGGATTTCCATCTCTTTGCCTACACTGATCATATGTTCTTGCATTCTGTGTGCTTTATATGTTACAGCCATAGCATCTCAGTCACAGCTAATGTAAATTTTATGTGTGGCAGTGCCATCATCCCTGCCATTACTGACTTTGGCGCTGGTTCTGATGCCTGGCTGAACTTGCATTTTTCCATTATTTTGTATTTCCTTCTACAAATATGTCACATTGCTTTGATTGGTAGAGCCTAGTTAAGTCCTGACATGTAGCCTTTATTTTCCTTCACTATTTTAGTTTTTAAAAATATTTTAGTTTTTAAAAATTTTATGGAAAAGTAAAACAAAATTTCATAGCAATAGTAGAATAACAATATTTGATACATTGAGTATTGTCTTTAAAGTAGTTAGAGTACAAGAAATGGGCATAAAAATTCTCCAAATGATATTAGCACAAACTTTTTCAATGAACTAAGAGAAACTAGTAGTATAACTATCTCGTATTTTTTTTCCTTTTCCTTTCCTTCCTCCTTTCCCCATCCTAGTCCTTTTTCCTTTTGAACAATTTCTTTCCACTTCACAAAATCTATTGTGCATTTGGATTTTATGGGAAAAAGGGGTCCAGAGGTCTGGCTGACGGCCCTGGCGGAGGAGCGGGTCTGAGCAAACTCAGACTCGTCATGTCCTCGGCAAACTGAGTGAGTCGCCCCGCCTAGGCTGTCCGGCTCTGACCTCTTACTTCCGCACTGCCCCCCCCCTACCCCGCCAATAGTACCACCTCCAAACCACGCCCCTAGCCCGCCTCCATTGCCACGCCTCTAGCCTGCTCTATAAAATACCTGATACTTCCGCAATAAAACAGATCTGCGCCATCAGCCTGGTCTCCAGTGTCTTCTTTTCACCATACAGCCGCTTACCACGGGCCCAGTTCCCTCGACCCAAGGAGGTTCAACCTCAGGATTTTATTTACATTTTCAGTTTCTCACACTAAGGAAGCAATATGATTGCCTTACACTTCCAACTCACATTTACACGTGAGTTTGATTTATTCACTTAGCAGTATGATCTCAAGTTGCATCCATTTACCTATAAAAGTCTTAAGTTTCTCCTTCTTTATGGCTGAGTAGTAGTCCAGTGTATAAAAAGACCATGTCTTTTTTATCCACTCCTTGGTTAATGGGCATTTGGGTTGTTTTTAAAATTTAGCTATTACATATTGTGCAGCTATAAACATAGGTGCACATATAATGCTGTGGTATGATGTTTTTTAGTCTTCTGGGAAGATACCAAAGGGAATAGCTGAGCCAAATGGGACCTCTAATCCTAGATTTTTGAGGAATCTCCATACGGATTTCCACATTGGTTGCACCAGTCTGCACTCCCACCAACAGTGGAGGATCCCTTTTTCCCCACAGTCCCAACATTTGTTATTGGTTGGTTTGATGATAGCTATTCATCCTGGAGTGAGATGGAATCTCAGTGTTGTTTTAATTTGCATCTCTTGAAGGACCAGTGATGCTGAACATTTTTTCATGTATGTATATGCCATTTGTATTTCATCATCTGGGAAGTACATATTCATCTCAGATGCCAATTTTTGGATTGGGTCTTTTAATTTGGGGGGGCCTGATTTTTTTTCAGTTCTTTATATGTTCTAGATGTAAGTCCTCTGTCTGAAGGACAACTGACTAAAATGTTTTCCCACTCTGTGGATCATCTTTTCATTCTGTCAGTGATTTCTCTTGATGTGCAAAAGCTTTTTAATGAGATCCCAGTTGTTGATTCTTTGAAGTATTTCCTGTGCAGTCTGGGTTTTGTTCATGAACTCTCTGCCTACACCTATGTCTTCAAGATTTCTACCTACTTTCTTTTCCAGTAGATTTAATGTTTGTTTTAATATTTAAATCATCGATCCATTTTTATTTTAGATTAGTGCATGGTGATAAACATGGGTCTAGTTTTGGTCTTTGGCATATGGAAGACAGTTTCTCCAGCACCATTTATTAAATAGGCTTTCTTCCAGTGAACATATTTGGCCTCTTTGTCAAAGATAAGGTGGTTGAGTGTTTGGAGTTGTGTCTGCATCTTCTAATCTGTTCCACTGATCCTCAGGTCTGTTTTTTTGCCAGTACTATGATGATTTTATCACAGTAGCTTTATAGTATAATTTCAAGTTAGGGATTGTGATGCCCCCTTGCCTTTGTTGCCCAGTATTGCTTTTGCTATTGTAGGTAGCTTGTTTCCAAATGAATTTTATGAATGTTTTCTGTAGATCTGTGAGGTATGCTAATGGTATTTTGACCAGGATTAAATCTATGTAACAATTTTGGGAGTATAGCCATTTTCACTATGTTGGTTCTTCTTATCCATGAACAAAAGGTATTTTTCCATTTTCTGATATCCTCTTCAATCTCCTTTTTCAGAGAACTGTAATTTTCAATGTACAGATAACTTCTTTTATTAGATTTATTCCTAAATATTTCATTGTTTGGATGCTATCATGAAGGGTGTGGTTTCCCTAGTTTCTCAGTGAACTTGTGTACAGGAATGCTATTGATTTTTGAGTGTTGATTTTTATATCCAGCTATACTACTGGATTTGGTTATTAAATCTAGAAGTCTTCTGGTGAAGTTTTTGGGGCTTTCTATGTAGAGTATCATGTTATCTGCAAATAATAATTTAACTTCTTCCTTTCCTATCCTCATTCCTTTTATTTCTTTCTCTTGTCTAATTGCTCTGGTTAATGTCTCCAGAACTATATTAAATAGGAGTGGTAATAGTGGGTAATAGTGGGCATCCTGTCTTATTCCTGATTTAAGAGAGAAAACTTTAAGTTTTTGACCATTTAGTATGATGTTAGCTGTTAGTTTGCCATAGATGGCTTTTATCAGGTTGAGATAAAGATTGTCTATTCCAATTTTCTGTAGGGTTTTTTAATCATGAATGGGTGTTGGACTTTATCAAATGCTTTTTCTGCATCTACTGAGATGATTATGTGATTTTTGTCCTTTGCTCTATTGATATGGTATATTACATTTACTGATTTGCATATGTTGAACCAACCCTGCATACATGGAATGAATCCTTAGTTATGGTGTATAATCTTCTTGATGATTTGCTGCATTTTGTTTGCCAGTATCTTATTGAGGATTTTTTTCACCCATGCTGATTAGGGAGACTGGCCTGTAGTTCTCTCTTTTGGTTGGATCCTTCTCTGGTTTTGGTATCAAGGTAACACTTGCTTCCAGGAATGAGTTTGGAAGTATTGCTTCCCTTTCTGAGGAGTAGTGGCATTAGATCCTACATTTCATGTAGAACTGAGCTGTGTATCCATCAGGATCTGGGCTTTTCTTCGTTGGTAGGGTTTTAATTACATTTTCAATTTCATGGACTGATATTGGGTTACTTAGAATTTTTATGTCTTCTTGATTCAACTTTGGTAGCTCATATGTATGTACCTAGAAATCTGTCCATTTCATGTTTTCCATTTTATTACAATAAAGTTTCTCAAAGTAGAAACTGATGATCTGGATTTCTGCAGGATCTATTGTGATTTCACCCTTTTCATTCCTAATTGCATGAATTTGAGTATTTTCTTTTTTGATAAGGTTGGCTAAGGGGTTTATCAATTTTACTTACTCTTTTGAAGACCCAACTCTTAGATTCATTGATCTTTATATTCTTAGTCTCAACTGCATTAATTTCTGATCCTTGTAATTTTTCCTTTGTACAAGCTTTGTGCTTGACTTGTTCTTTTTCTAGAAGTTTGATATTCAACATTAGATTATTTATTTAAGCTCGATCTGTCTTCCTGATAGTGGTATTTACCATTATAAATTTCCCTCTTAAGACTGCTTTCATTGCATCTCAGGTTCTGATATGTTGTATCAGCTTTATCATTTAGTTGTAGATACTGTTTAATTTTTTTCTTTAATATTATCTGTGACTCATTTCTTGTTCAGTAGGGTGTTATTTAATTTCCATATATTTATGGAGTTTTTGTGTTTTTTTTTTTACCATTGATTTCCAGTTTCACTGCATTATGATCAGATAATATGCATGGGATTTTAATTCCTTTGCATTTACTTACACATGTTCTATGGGCTAATGGTCTATTTTAGAGAAGGTCCCATGTGCAGCTGAGAAAAACGTGTACTCTGATGTGGGGTGGAACATTCTGTAGACATCTATTAGGTCCATTTATTCACAGGTTTGATTCAGTTCTAATGTTTATTTTTTTGTTTAGATTTGTTTGTGACAATGGGGTGTAAAGGTCCATTACAACTGTGTTAGTAGTTATTTGATTTTTCATGTCCATTGTTTGTTTTATATAATTGGGTGCTCCTGTATTTGGTGCATATATATTTATGATTGTAATCTCTTTGTCTTGTTGGAGTTTTCCCTTAACAAGAATGTAGTGATCGTCTTTATCTCTTTTGATCTGTCTTGGCTTGAAGTTTACATTGTTTGCAAATAGAATAGCTACTCCTGCTTTTTTCTGTTGTATGGAATATTGTTTTCCATCCTTTGACTTTTGGTCTATGACTTTCTTTTTGAGTTAAATGTGTTTCTTGTATGCAGCACATTGTTGGATCTTGTAGGCGGCATATTGTTGGATCTTCTTTCTTGATCTATTCTACCAGTCTATTTCTTTTGATTGGTGAGTTGAGACCATTTACATTGGTCTCAACTGATTTAAGATGTCATGTCAGTTGACTGCGCATGTACTGACTTATCATAGTATTATCTGATGCTGGTTCCTTGTCTTTCCCCTCTGTTTAATTGCTTGGTCTCCCTGGTGGCTTATTCCAATTAACATTCTTGAATTTGTGCACATTGTTATCTCTCTCTATAGTATCTTTCAGAACACACTGTAGAGCTGGTTTGGTGGTCACGAATTTCTTGTTTTTCTTTGTCATGGAAGTATCTTATTTCTCTATTAATTGTGAAAGACAGTTTTTCAGGGCACATCAATCTGGGTTGGAAGTTATTTTCTTTCAGGACTTGGAATACTTCACCCCAAGCTCTCCTTAACAGTTTGTGTTGAGAAGTCTGATGTAATCCTGATGCGCTTTTCTTTATAGGTAATTTGTTCCTTTTCTCTAACAGCTTTTACTATTCTGTTTTTGTGTTGAATTTTTGGGATCTTGATTATTATATGCTTTGGTATAGATTTATTTTAGTCATGGCTAATTGGAGTTCTATATGCCTCACCTCTCTGTATGTCAAATTCTTTTGCCCTGCCAGGGAAGTTTTCTGCCTTTACTTCTGTGAACAATTTGGTTTTTTTTAAAATGTCATTTTTGCTGGCTCTTCCTTTGTCATTGACTCTAATCAGTCTTTTATTATTTTTCTTTGCATCACCTTGCAGCTGTTGGACTCTTTTTTCATGGTCCTTCATTATTTTTAAGAGAGCTTTTCATGATAGCTAGCCACAATCCTGTCTTCTAGTCTGAAATTCTGTTTTCACTTGAGGCAATTTTGCCAACTTTGAATGGAATTTTTGATTTCCTAGATTCTGTTTCTTTCATATGTTGGACACTCATGTGATTTACATCATTTTCCTATGCTCCTCTGTTTTTTTTTTTATCTGTATCTATACTAGACTTGCTGAGTAAGTCTTTTATTATAGTCATCTCTTTTTTTACCTGGGAGATTATTTCTGATCTGATTTTCTCTATAGTCTTGTATACCTGTTTTTGAACTTCTGCCATCATTTCAGAAATTTCAGATGGGTGGCCTCAATTTTCTTCTACTTCACTGTCCCTTGGACTTGTCCTGGGTAGGCTGAAGGTCTGGGGCTGGGTTTTGCTTCTGTGTCTTGTCATTTTCTATTTTATTTTTTTTTCTGTGCTGATGTTTTGTTTTGGTTTGGTTTGTTTTTTTCTGAGACAGGGTCTCACTGTGTAGTGCAGGCTAGCTTTGAACTCGCTAGGCTGGCCTTGAACTCATGGCAATCCTTCTGTCTCAGCCTCCCAAGTGCTGGGATTGCAGGCATATGCCACCACATCTGGCAGAATTAACTATGTTTTGCCTTTTGTGTTCCCATATAAATTTTATAATTTGGCCAGGTGTAATGGTGCTCACCTGTAATTGCAGCACTAGGGAGGCTGAGGCAGGAGAATCATCACAAGTTTGAGACCAGCTTGGGCTACAAAGTGAGCTCAAGGCCAGCCTGAACTGCACAGTGAGACCCTGTCTCCAAAAGACCTAAATAAATAATTTTTATAGTCTGCCAATTTCCACTACAAAACTTTCAGGAATTTTGACTGGCAAGTATAGTGAAAAAAAAAACCATACATCAATTTGGAGAATAAATGCATATACTTTTGTTACTCTGGTTTAGGCCTTTCTGTCAACATCTAGTTTTTTTCCATATGTATGTTTCATGAGATTACAGATGTTTTAGATGCATATTCACACACACCATTGATTTTTGTAAGCTGACCTCTAATCACTAATCTTGACTATAAATCCTGATATTTAATTACACAAATACCATTTCTCTCCATTTTTTTAAGACAAGTTCTTGCTGTGTTGCCCAAGCTGGCCTCAAACTTCTGGGCCCAAGGAGTCTGGACTCCTGACTGGGACATAACACATCACTGCATATGTATTTTGTTTTTGTTTTTTTTTTGGTTTTTCTCCAGTACCGGGAACCAAACTCATGACCTTGCGCTTGCCAGGCAGGTGCTTTGCCACTGAGCTAAATCCCCAGCCCCCTGTATTTTGTTAATTTATTCCTAGTCAAGTGCTCTTCCACTGAGCTACAATGCCAGCCTCCAAATTTGACCACATTCCCTTTGCACTAAGCTACATCCCCAGCACAGTTTAAGAATTTGAAGGCTGGGGGCCGAGGATATAGCTCAGTGGCATAAGCACTTGCCTGGCAAGCCTGAGGTCATGAGTTTGATTCAAAAAAAAAAAAAAAAAAAAAAAAGACCAAAGAATTTGAAGGCTGGAGCAGTAATCTCTTAACAGCTCATGGATTTAGACCCCCCTACCCTCCAGTTGTCTAAATGGCATAAATAGCATTTTTAGTTCTTCAGGATATATCAATTGCCATATTGCTACAATGTCAAACTTTTTTTTCCCCCAGTACTGGGGATTGACCTCGGTTCAAAGTCACATTTCCAGCTCTCTGAGACAGAGTCTCAAAACTTCTACCACACCTCGTTCCAACATAGAACTTTGGGGGTTATTTTGTCCACACTGGTTAAATCTTAAGAAACACATAATTATTCTGTTTTATTTTTTAGACACAAGAAAATACATCATGTACCTATGTAATAAGACAGGTAGGGAATATGTCCAATGCAAGGATTCACACTTGTGCATAGAGATGATTGTCTACTCAGTCTCTGGTGACACCGAACCATGCACCACATGGGGTTCTTTTTCCTATAAGACAACTCTGCTGGGTGAAATGGCCAGGCCACTGGGTGGGAGCTTCTTGAGAGCCAGGTGAGGGGCAGAGGTGCTCACAGACTCCATGATTGTGGACAGCTTTTGGGAGGGGCGGTATAGGGAGGAGTTGCTGAGCTCTAGAGGGCCCCTCCTCAGTAGGGGATGTCATTTTGATAGTACTGGATCATGTCATAGGTTCGGCTCCTAGAAGATGAGGAGTGACAAGAGTGAAAGGAAGCTGCGCCTGTATCTCTTCACACACCCAAATCTTTCTCATTCTCCCAGAACACACACACTTGTTTTACCATAGACAGACCCTCTTCATTCGGTGTCTATCCGTCTGTCCGTTGGGACACCCCTTTCGCTGACTCAGCGATGCTGCTAGATGCTTTTTCCCCCTGCATCCACCTTAAACCACCACTTGTTTCTCCACTGTGTCTCCAGACTCATGGCCCAGCGTGAGCTGCCCTGGCCCTTCTCTTCTTAAGGATAGGTTCTCCACTTCCTCTCAGGCTCACTCAGCAGTTCCCATGAGTGTCACATGATATAGCCTGTGGTCCCAGCCTCCTTTGCCCTCATTTTTAGGGGATCCCTCTGCTGAGAGTGCCCAGATTCTCAGCTGCTTCCTTCACTCACCTGCTGGAGTCACCTTCCCTATTATCAAAGCCACCTCTGCCTCTCACACCCATCTGAGCGCCTCAGCCTGGGCTCTGCCTTTAGCACCTGTATCCAACCCTCTCAGGCTCCCCTTGTACCTCCTCATGCCTATCACAGCAATGACTGACAGACTGTCCCCACCCTGTCTTCCAGCCTCTGTCACTCCCTCCCTAAGTAGCAAAGTCATCCTGAGCTCCCTTTGCTCCTCAGGGCCCTGTGCACCCAGAATGCTTTGACCCCAGGTGGATAGCTTCCTAACTTCAGCCTCTGCCAGGTGTTCACCTCAGCATTCCCCCACCCCCTCTAAACCAGCACCTGTTGTTTCCCCTAAACTCCCATGAGAGAAGTGGCTTGGGGATCCCAAGACCCCTAACACCTGTCCAGGATAGGTAGGTACAGAAGAGAAGGGCAGATGGAATGACTTGCCTGTTGCTAAGGAAGCAATTCTGAATGACCTTCATGATGAAATTTGCAGCCTCTCGCTCAGTCATGTTGGGGCTAAACCTGTGCCTGGGAAAAGACCAAGCAGGGGTTGTTGCTGGCTGCATGGCTTACCCCATGGTAGTTCATCCCATGTCAGGGGGACTTCTGTAGTTGTGGGAACATGTTTATCTGAACGCTGTGTCCTAAAAATGTACCCTCCAGGGTCTAAAAGCTGGGGATGATACAGTGAGATATCTCCTGGACCCAAGGGGCCCCATGACTGAGGAGGAGAGCTGAGCAACTACAGCCCCAGGGCTGAGGGCTGGTTTGGTATCCTCAAGGAAGTAAAGGATGGCTACACGTTTTTAGCATGGCCAGGAGAAGCTAGGACATCCCACCAAGATGGCCTGGTGAGTCTCACCCAGGAACACCATCACTACGGTGCCAAGGGAGGGTGCCAAGGCAGTGACAGTCCCAAGGTTCTCATCTCAGGTGAAGCCTCGGCCAATAACTGTCCTTCAAATGTCCTGTGTGTCTGCTGAGAAACCTACTTCAAGAGCTTGATTGTCTGGCCACGGAAGCAGGGCAGGCCTGTGTCCAACATGAGAGTGACAAGAGAGACCACCGCATCCATGTAAGGCCTGTGGAGAGATGGGGAAGGGAAAGGTAATCCTGGTTCCAGCTGCCCCCCCGAGAGCCTCCTGCTGGACTCTGCCCTCCATGGCAGCCCTTGCCACATTCAGTCTGCTGTCGAATGTTATCACTGCTGTGTGGCCTTGGCCAGGTGACACATCATGTGAAACCAGGCCAAGCAAGTCTCCAGCATGCAGACGGGGGGTGGCAAGTGCTCAGGCTATGAAGGGTGAATGTGATGCCCAAAAGAGGGAACCCCAGGCTGAGAGGAGAATGCAGAAAGCGGCTGGAGGTGCAGGTTGAGGGCAAAGTGCTGCTACAGGTGAGCACTGAGAGGCGACCCTGACTCCCCTTTCCTTGCCACTTTTGAGGGGCTGTGCACCCTGTAACCCTTCATGCTCACCGCACAGCCAGGTAGCCGCGGACACACATTTCCATGAACCACTTGAATGGTGTGGCCTCCATCTTGCCTCCCATGATCATCACCATCTCGTCTGTCAGCTTGATGTCCGGTTCCCATCCCAGGTTGCCACCCGGTGAGCTTTCAAACATGAAGCCAAAGTCTGCAAAACCCCAAAGAGCCTCCTGTAACTGGGACAGGTGTGAGGGCAGGCGGCGATAGGGTGGTCTCTAACCAAGGAACAGAAGAGGATTCAAAGACACCAGGAATTTCCACAAGCAGCCCACAGGCTGTATTTTCTTGGGGACAGAGTGGGAGCAGCAGCCACAGGAAGGACAGGTGGAGGTGGAGCCAGGTGCCAGCCTGGAGCAGAGAGGCTGCACTGAGCCTGGACAAGCTCAGCTCCTTTGGCTCCTGCTTCTGACCCAGAGCTCTGCAGCCATACTCACCCCCAGCTTCCTGGCCCAAGAACAGCCTGCTGGCCAACTGGCTGGACCTCAGAGCTGGACATGAATGCTCAACCTGACCCTCCCACCTGGGTGACCCAAGGCATGCCTGTTCCACTCTGGGGTGCCACCCCCCACTGGAGGGTGAAGGGAGAAGGAGGCGGCACTGTGGCCTGGCTGACCGATATGGATGATGTGGCCCTTCTTGTCCAGCATGATGTTGCCGTTGTGCCTGTCCTTGATCTGCAGCAGGAACAGTAGGAGGCTGTAGGCGGCCATGCTTCGGATAAAGTTGTAGCGTGCCTGCGTATAGAGAGCTGTGGGCTCACAACGGCTCTGGCTGGGGAGGATCTCTCTGGCTCTGCCCCCAGGTTTATAGGTGCTCTCCCCAGCTGTGCCCATCCTGGAAGCAGAGCTTAGTGGTATCTGGGGTACAGGAGCAGCAGGCCCTTCCTCTTGTACTCAGGGTTTGCTTTCTCCTGGGGAGTCCAGCTCTAGGCTCCTATGATACCCAAGGAAGGTGACCTTGTTTATTCTCTAACACAAGACTGAAAAGCGGAAGATGGGAGCAAGTAGGTGCTGGCTGACCAGCAGGTGGTGAGAGGGGTGTGACCAGAGTACACACAAGCCTGGGGCTCAGGCCCTGCCCGCTCCCTACCTGCTGGAAGGCCAAGGTGGACTCATCACCATACTGGCGGGTGAAGTAGTCGTACATGCCGAAGTCTGTCTGGCGGCCAAGCTGGTCCCGGGAGGTACAGTCAGGGATGCACTCAATCACCCCACACTAGGGAGGGATGGAGAAAGGAGGGAGGAAAGGCGAGTCTTGAGGACTGCCAAATGGGAGGCACTGACAGGTCCCTGCTGGGTTCCTACTCAGAAAACTTACCCCAGGGGCAGTAGCCACCACTCGGTAGGGAAAAACAAAAAGGTCCAGGCCAACCAACTGGAAGATGTTCTTGAAGAGATCGATGATTTGCAGGGCCAGCATGTCCTGGGAACCAGAGAGGTGCAGGATGGGGCCCACTGACCTCCCCTCTGAACCTGGCCCACAAAACTGCCACAGCTCCTTCAGGCTCACCTAGGGCAAAGGCTAAGTGGCCAGGGAAGTAAGGGGAGAGGCCAGGAGTCTGGAAGGCTTTGCCTCAGTGCACCTGGGGCTGTGCTGGGTATGAGGCAGTGCTGCCTGGAGGGCATGTAAGGAGGGGACTTCCTTGCCTCAGGGCTCTTCCCTCCAGGTTGACACTGGAGACTGGCTGGAAGGAGAGGCCTCTGGGTTTGGCAGAAGCCCTAGTTTACTCCATAAATACCTGAACCAAATGAGGGGAAGCAAAACCTCATGTTTTTGCATGTGAGGTTTCCCCTTTGGTGTGCTTGGAGCCTGACCCTAGGCCTGGTCTGTCACCTGCCGGCAGTCGTCCCCCACTTTGAAGATGGCTGCCTGCCAACAGATCTTCTGGCCGTCGGCCTCCTGACTGCAGCCCTCATCCTCTGAGTCGGAGCAGCACCGCAGACCTGTGCATGGGGCAGAGAGGCCACCTGTCAGCCAGAGGGCAGGGAGAAGCCCTCTGAGAGTACACAGTAAACTCTGTTCATGTTCCTAGAGAGAACCCAAGATTCTTGGGGGTCACTACTACAAAGTCTTGGAGGACCAAGAATCCTCAAAAGGCCCAAGAAATGTCATGGGTGGTGAAATTACTGAGTCAGGAGCCTTTTCCTAAGAACATTTTGGCTTAAACTGAACTAAGAAAACGAGAGCCCTATTTTTCTTTTCTTTTGTGGAGGTGGGGATTAATTCCACACCTTCCTACTGAGCTACATCCCATTCTAGTACTAGGGATTGAACCCAGGATGTGTGTGCTGAGCTATATCTCCAACTCCTTTTGAAACATTTTTTTTTAAATATTGACACAAGGTCTCACTAAATTGTCCAAGTTAGGCTCAAACATTATCATCTTCCTTCATCAGTGCCCCAGAGTGCCAGGATTACAGGCACACACCACTATTTTAGAAATAGATGTAATCAAGTTAAGATGAGGCTGTGCTGGATTATGGAGTCCTTATAAGAAGGAAATTGGGACACAGACCCACACAGGAGAAGGATGTGTGGACAGAGAGGTAGAAGCTGGGGTGATGCAGCGTGAGCCAAGGACCAGCAGGGATGCGGGTAACCACCAGAAGCTGGAAGAGGCAAGGAAGGATCCTGCCTCAGAGTCGTGACCCTGCTGATACCTTTACAATGCATTTCTGGTCTCCAAGCACACTACGTTCCTGTTACTGAAACTACCCACCCCATGCTCATTTGTGCATCAGCCCCAGAAAAATAGCGAGCCCCACAGAGGCCTGGACCACTTGGCCTCATGAAGGAGCTTCCTGGAAATACCAGCTAACTTCAAAGCATGTCTGTCATTGCACACAAGCTCTCTACCATCTCAAAGGAGAGGCGGTGAGACAGCAGACGGATGGATGGACACACTATTATAGGGGGTCACCCTCATCCTACGGCAGGGATGAGGGAACTGGTGATAAACTATACTCACAGAAACTGGCATTAGCAAAGAAAAGCACTTAGATCTCAAACTGAAGAACTTTTCACTGACCTTCTTTTTCAAGTTCACTGACTCCACATCGTTTCACCTTAAATTTGGCCAGATATGGGGCTTTTGCAGCACTAAAACAGAGAAAGAACACAGGACTTGTGATACAGCATATAAAACCTCCCAAGCAGGGCAGCAGGGACAGGTACTCACCTCTGCATAGGCGTCCCTGACTTGTAGTCAATGTCTAGCACGATGGCCTCAGGGTTGCTGGGCAGGTAGCAGCCTGTGCAGGGACAGAGGGGAGGCAAACAACAGTGCCCACATGTGACCAAGGGGGAGAAGCCATAGGCAGTTCCCAGTGCAGACTTTACATGTAGAGTCCATCCTGCAGTCACTTTGCTCCCAGGGGGGACTCTGCTCCTCTGTGACACCAGTGACTTTATTGTGGATGGGTCCATGGATGGAATGGGTCCACCCTCCCTGGCCCTGTGATGGTTCAGGATTCTCCCTGACCTCTAACAAAGCTACCAATCCCTGGAGATGCTTCTCTGAGAGGATGTGCTGAACCTTAGCCTCACAGACACTGCCTTGCTGCTCCTCAGTGGCATGGAGCCTGTTCCGCTCTCCCTGTGAGGGCTGTGGCTCCCCTCCTGTCTTGCTGGCCTCCCGAGGCTGCCTGCTTACCTGGCTGTACCTTCACTTCAGATAAGGCCGACAGACAAGCCTTCTTTCTCTCATCGCCTTTAGGGTAGGGCCTGAGAAGACAGAAATGCTTTTGTCTTTCTTCTGTAGAAGTACCTTCAGAGATGCCAGTATGGATTCCCTTCTCCATTCTTCTCCTCCCAGTTCCAGCTACTCCCGGCCTTTTGGCGCTCAGGTTGTCAGGAAACCATTTGCAGCAGTGCCTGCCCCAGACTCCTCGCTAGCGGACCAAAGTGGAGCTGTTTTCTGGCTCTGCCCCTTGCCCGTGTGCAGTGTGTGTTGCTGTCTGAGGCACTGGGGGCACAGGTAGGTGTAGAAACACACAGTTCTGGGCTCAAATTGTATCTCTGTAATTTGCTGTGTCACTTTGGGCAGGGCCCTCAGACATCCTGCCGTAGGATGAGGATGGCACTGGGGGACTAGAGTCGTGCCTATCACAGGGTGATGCCCAGGAAATATTATCTCCTTGTTGTAGTTTGGATCTGGAATGTCCCCCAAATGCCCATGTGTTAAAGAATCCTCACCTTGGCCCTACTGGGAGGTGGTGGAGACCTGTAAGAGGACAGGCCTAATGGAACGTTTGAGGTCCCTACAGCACCCCTTTGAAGGAGACTGTGGGACACCGGTCTAATTCCAGGCTACCAGGAGAAGAGCAGCTTCCTCTGTTATGTGCTCCCCCCATGAGGTACTGTCTTACTATAGGCCCAAGAGTTGAACAAGGCCACCAACCATGGACTGAAACATTTAACAGTATCAGCCAAATAAACTTGTCCTTTTTTGTTGCTGGAGATTAAACCTAGGGTCTTGCACATGCTAAGCACATGTTCTACCCCAAGCCCCTTTCCTCTTTAAGTTGATTATCCCAGGTATCTTGTTACAGTGAGGCAAACCTGACAAACACACTTCCCCAACTCTTTGTCTTTGTGGGAAAGAAGCTGCCAGCACTGCTGTTCTGCTCAGTGCCCAAGCTAGGAAAGAGACACTGAGACATAGTTGGACCTGTGGTTACCAAGATAAGAGCATGCTGCACATTGGAGACAGCCTGGAGAATAAGGCTAAGAAGCACTGTGCTTAGTTCCCCCTGCCTGGGCATGTGGCTAATGTCCACGATTCCAGGGGCCCATCCCATACATATGGACAATACCACTGACAACCAAGCATGTGTCAGATCCACATGCACTGAGTGTCCAGGCCAATAACGATCAGGTCTGTGGGCATCTGGTTTTCCAACACATACAGAACAGAGAGTGGTTTAACTGTGGGACAAGGTGGGGAATGAAACAAAGATGTGTTCCCTGAAAGGAGATGGGTGTGCATGCTTGAATGATCCAGAACAGAGCTCCTCAACCCTGGTTGTGCATGAGAATCAGCAGAGGCCTCATCGGAGGGACTCCGGTCTCCTGGTTGGGGTGGGAAGTGAGGGCAGGCACAGACATTTTTAAAGTTCCCAGGCAATTCCAACAAGGGGCAGGGACAGGAGAGATCCCTGGAAAGGTTTTCTGAAGTGCTGCCACTTACTTGATGATTGCTGACACATTGGTGATCTTATTAAAGAAATCAAATTCTCGCTGGTAGAAATCCTTGGCTGGACCCGACAGGGAGCCTGTAATCTCTTCCACTAACTGTTCCAGGAGGTCACCAATGTCCGCTGGGGAAGAGACAAAGAGACTGGGTCCCTGTGGCTGCCACAGAGGCCTTCAACGGAACCCACGTATCTGTGCCAGCACTCAGGCTGGAGGCCTCCCAGCACCCAGAGGGGACGTATGGAGTGTAGTCTGGGGATGAGTATGAGGCTGCCACACACCATCACTGCCCTCACTGTTGACACTGCCATGCTGGTAGCATAGGAGCTCCGGGCGGGGGGAGGTGCCCCACTGGTCACAGATTCCTCACTGCTGAGTGTCACTTGGGCATGTCCTTGGAGAAGCAATACAAATTAATTTTATTGAACTCTACCCTGTGGACTTGTCATTTTAATATTTGTGTGATGAAACAGGATGCACACACAGTGCTCCTGCTCGGTCTCAAGTCCGCATGTCTTGAGAAGCACCTGGCAACTGACACTCAAGCTGAATTTACTCCTTTTTCAAAGAACATTGTTTCATTTCCCTTTCCGTCTAGGACTGGCAGTGTGGTAGGCTCCCTGACACTAGCATCACCACAAATGCCTGAGGAATGTGTTGTGCTATGATGTTACGACATCACTAGGTGATGGGTTTAAGCTCACTTATAATCGTATAGGATCACTGTTGTATATGTGAGCTGTCACTGACAGAACTGTTACGGGACACATGACAGTACTGTATAATGAAATGTGTTAACATTTTAAATATTTGGATAACTCACTGATCTATATTTTTATAAATGTCTACTGTGTGGTGTTACAAAAGCCTGCTCAGGACTGGAGGTGTCACTCACTGGTAAAGCATTTCCTTAGCATGTCTGAAGCTGTGCATTCCAGCCCCAGCACCACTACCTGACCACCAACTTACAAAAGCCTGCCTGGGTACAGGTGTGAGGAAGAACAAAGGATCTGAATGGGACACAGCACAAAGAGCTCCCAGGCAGTTTTTCAGATGCCTCACTGCCATTAACCTTTAACAAACTACCACTGTGGGCGTTGGTATTGCACCAGGAATATTCACAGTAACCTTTAAGACTACTAAAATACTCCTCCCTGTTCCAACTGCACACCTGTGTGAAGCTGAATTTCCTTCCTTGCGTTTCCTGCAATTTCCTTCAACCAAAATAACGCACGGTATAAGTCTAACAGCAGAAGCAGAGACTGACAATTCAGCTGTTTTCTATTGGGGTAGGGCCAATAGAAAGGCCAGGGGTAGTGGGTGGGGCTGAGACTGAGACTTACGAAAACATAAAGCAGTGCTAGTCTTCTAGATCTTAGGGGTTTTTTTACGGGGGGAGGGGCAGGATTTTATGAGAGATGTTATTTATGTTAACATGTAATGAAAAGACTTAGCTTTTTAAGAATTCCTCCCTTTTAATTGCTAATCCTGGTTAACACTGATAGCTAATGCCCACATCAATCAAGGCTCTTTGAGGGTCTCAATAATTTTAAGGCTGTGAGAGGCCCAGACGTTTCCCTGAGAAGCACCGTACAGGGCTAACCTCCCTTCCTCACAGTCACAGGCTGTGTGAGACCCAGGGTGACTCCAACAGTATAGTGCGACAAATAGCTCCCCAGCAGGAGACTTACACACTTGGGAGGTGCAGGGTGGCACCTAGATGGCGTGTACAAAGTTTGTTAAATGGTGAGAAGGCTGGGAACCAGGGTGGTCTACTGGCTGGGGCAGCATAACCCACAAGGGCTCTAGAGACCACAGAAGGCCCAAGGCAGCTGCTGAAGGTGCTGAAGATGGGGAGAGAGGCCTGAGGAAAGAGGACAAAATACTCACGGTCTTTCTGGTGCCCCTCTTCATCTAGGTAGATGTTAGTTTTCATGTTCCAGATAAACTGGTGTGCCAGAAGCTGGGATCGAGATGCTGCCCACAGGATATATTCACGTACATAGCCCATCTGCAGGACAGCAAAGTCTCTGTCAGCCTGTGCTTGGGGTCCTCTCTCTACCAGGACAGATCCCTTTACACCAGTGCAGGAGCTAACTCCCAGTGCTTGGCTATGTGGCTCCCTCTGTGTGGGTCAGTGGCAAGTCCAGCCCAGGGGTAAGCCAAGTTCCACCTAGATGGCTGGGACTCAAGGGGGCGACATCCCCAAAACAGGCCCAAGTCAGTGTTCCTCTCCTTACTTCTTTCTCCTGGATTTAAAAATAACTCTCAAACCAATTACTGTTCTTTACAAATACAAGCAAGCCATAGGCTGTTATCAAAAGCTCATTTGTGCTGGGCACGGTGGCGCACATCTGTAATCCCAGCACTCAAGAGGCTGAGGCAGAAGGATCGCTGAGTTTGAGGCCAGCCTAAGCTACATAGTGAGCTCAAGACCAGCCTGCACTACATAGTAAGACCCTGTCTCAAAAAAAGAAAAAAAAAAAGCTCATTTGTAAGCAAACTGTTTAGAACAATATTCCTAAGTGACAGACAGGTTCCAGAAGGCTCTATGTAATGCAGAGCTACTTCCTGCAGGAGTTAACACACTGATGGTCACTATCAGGACCTCTTCTTTTTCCTTTTCAATCATTTCCTACCACTCAGCTGATCACCGGTGTTTCATTACTATTTTTCTGAGGTACAAAAAATACTGGGTGCTAACTACATTAACAAATTACTTTTTTGCTTTATCCTACAAATACTATTAGTACCCTAATAATAAACATAGTATTCACTGGTTTCTAAATAGCAGTGCCAATGTTGTTACTACCAATGTGATTACTGAAAACTGGTTTGGATCTGTTTTTGCCTTTTTGTCCTGGGGGTATTTTCCACTGGGGACATATAATCAGATGGAACCCAGGGCTGTATCCCCAGCCCTTTTCATTTACTTGTTTTTATTTTGGGACAGGGTCTGGCTAAGTTTCCCAGACTGGCATCGAACTTCTTCTCCTCCTGCCTCAGCCTCCTGAGTAGCTGGAATTACAGGCATATGCTACCACACCTGACAGGTAACTCCAGTTTTAATGATCATGCCCTAGGTTTAAAAAGCAGGGCTGGCTTCTCAGCAAAGACTTCCAGAGGAGAGGACTCTCACTCTTTGAAGCAGCTTGTGGCCACCCATCTGCTACAATAGTTTTTGGATGTATTTTCCCAATGTGGATGCGTAAGTGGCTTAACATAGGAAATGCTTCAAGTAACTCACTGTTATAGGTGTCTCCCAGTTCTAATCCAGCAGATGGATGCAAAGAATACTACCCCTCTTATCCTGTTCTCTCCTGCCCTGGCCACTTTATTAGGTTTTTTTTTTTTCCTTTTTTTTTCTTGAGACTAGGTCTTGCTATGTTGCCCAGGCTGGCCTCAAACTCCTGGGCTTAAATGATCCTCTTGCCTCAGCCCCAAAGTAGTTGAGTCTATAGGCTCAGGACACTAATGCCCAGCTCTAGTCTCCCTTGTTAGAAAAAAAAGTATAAATAATTATGTATATGTATTTATAGCTGCACAGGTATTCTCTAAAAATGGAAAAGAAGAAAACAATAAATAAAGCTAGCTGAATCTTGTGTTGGTATAACCACAAGAATCCTGTATGAGAATTTAACACATAAAATCTAATTATATGTCCACAATAGGAAATACTATATGTTAAGAACATAGGAAAACTAGCAAAAAAAAAAAAAAAAAAGCAAAATTATCCAAATCAGTTTTTGGCAATCATATTGCTAAGTAACAACATCAGCACTGCTATTCTGAAACTGATTACTACATCATAGGATACAGAAAAAAAAAAGTTATGTAGTTAGCACCCAACATTTGCAGTGTTAAAATACTTAAACACAGAATCAAATATAGTTTAAAAAAAAAAACACCCTGTTATCCTGTATTTGAATTGGGAGCATCAGGCTAACCTCATGATGCACTTTTCTAGGCTGGAAAGGCCTAGAAATGGGGAAAACTCAGTGGCAGTGAGCAGTCTCAGCATTCAGATTAAGGCATCTCTGTAACAATTCCCATTACAATGAACCAGAACTCTTTGTAAACTTGGTGGATTCTACGTGTACGACAGAAAAACAGTAAGAACCTAGAATATCTTATTCTAGAAACCAAGGAGGCTCTCAAAGAGCAGAGCAGACAACCTGAGGAGGTTACCTGCAGTTGGATAGGTACACATCAGGAAACAGTAACTGGGGCTGGGGATGTAGCTCAGTGGTAGAGCACTTGCCTAACACAGGTTTGATCCCCAGCACTGCAAAACAAAACAAAATCAAACAAAACAGTCCGGGATATAGCTCAGCGGCACAGCACCTGCCTGGCAAGTGCGAGGTCATGAGTTTGATTCCCAGTATCCAAAACAAAACAACAACAACAACAAAAACAAACAAAAAATGGACTGATCCACACCGACGAGGTCCAAATCCTAAGTTTAGAATGATATTTGGAAAAAAGAAAAACTCACTGGTCACCTTTGAATAATGCTAAAGAACTAACTTATTGTTTTGAAAACTAGAAAATAAACAGAAAAATTAAACCCAGGGCCTTCACACTGAGCTACACTCCCAGCCTTTTTTATTTTAAGACAGGATCTTGATAAGTTGCTAAGTTGCCAGGGCTGGGCTCTAACTTCCAATCCTCTTACCTTCAAGGTTATAGGGATTTAAAGGTATGATCTAGCAACTTTGCAAGGTGCTTCTCTGTTTGTTTGTTTTTTAAAGCAAGTCATATAAAATACAAGCAAAATAAAGAAACTGCAGCCTACCTACACTGGCTGTGCTAACTGCAGTCACCTGAGCCCCCATGTGCTCGGTGCAGACTGCTGTGCACACGGACATGTGACCATTTCTGGCGGTCACTATCATTCACACAGACACCCTGGGCACTGGCACCTGCTCCCCTCTTCCTCTGGATCCGGCCCTTCTGCTAGGCCCGTATAGAAGCAGAGTGCTAAGCAGTGAAGATAGAACATGATTGACGAGGGAAACAGAAGGGGAAGGGAGACAGCTTCCTGCAGACAAGGTGCTTCATGGCAGTTCCACAAGTGTTGGCACCAGAGCTAAGGCCCCAGCGAGGAGAAGGTGGCTCCATGTGTATCACTATTTAGACTGGTGTTGGCAGCCACCTAGTTGGGGCAGTGAGTGGTTCCACAGGAGCTTTTAAGAGAGGAGAGAGGCTGGCTGGGGCTCTAGAAGCTCTTTGGTCTCTGTAACCTCGATAGAACACCGTACCAGTCCGTGGGGAAGACACCAGCCCCAGGGCCATGCAGCCCCAGGGCTCACGGCCACTGTGGTTAGGCAGCCTGCAGTGAGAGCCAGCCTGCCTGGGGTAGAGGAGGCTGAGTTGGGATGTGGGGAGTCTGGTGCCCACTGAAGCCAGGGCTGAGAGCTCCCTGGGGGTGGGTGGTGAGGGCTGGCTGCAGTCACACTGGTGGGTGATTCTGTGCCATGCCGAGTGCTCTGCACTTCGTGTGCATGTGCTTCTTCATGAGCCGCAGTGTGCCCCGCAAATTCACGTGTTGCAACACCTTTGCATGTGATTAGATTTGGCGACAAGGTCTTTAAAGAGGTAATTAACACAAAAGGAAGCTAGGCATGGTGGCACCCACTTATACTCCCAGTGCTCTGGGAGGCTGGGGCAGGAGGAGGGCAAGTTCAAGCTCAGACTGGGCAATCTGGCAACTTAGAAAGAACTTTATCTCAAAACTTTAAAAAAGGGATTGGGAATGTATCTCAACCCAAAGGCCCTGGGTTCAACCCCCAGCACCTCAGAAATTTAAAAAAAGGTCATTAGGGTGGGTCCTAATCCAGGATAACTGGTGTCCTTGTAAGAGATCAGGACGAAAACATACAGATGGGACATCATGTGAAGACAAAGGAAGAAGATACCAGCTATGAATCAAGGAAGAAACTAGCCCTTCTCACACCTTGATCTTAGACTTCCAGCCCTCAGATTTGTGTGAAAGTTAATGACTACCTGCTCTCTGGTGCTTTGCTATGGCAGCCTGAGTAGACTAATACATCCATCATCTTGTCTAATCCTTGCCTCTACCCACTGAAGAGAGGAGGAAGTCTGGTTCAGGCAGTTTATGTGGCCTGAAAACAGACTGCCTACCCTGAGGAAGAGGCTGTCAAAGCCCCAGAGCCTGCCCACTGTACAGAGCCTGATTGGGCCTCAGGGTGGGGCAACAGGAGCACTGGGGCTACAGTTATAGCTGAGCAGCCCTGCCCCCAAGGAAAGCCCCCCAGAGCCTGTGACAGCTGGGGACTAGGTTGCATCTCCAGGGCAGGAATGTGCACAGCTATAGGACGCAGAAGACGGCTTGTGTCAGCACAGCCTTACCTTGTCATACCTGAGGGCCTGCACAATCTGGGGGATGTAGAACAGGATGGCATCCTGCACAGGAGAAGAAAAAACTGTGAACCTTAAGGTTAGAACAAGCAACACAATCAGTCTAGGGCAGTGATGGCAAACCTTTTAGAGCTTTCAATGATAACAGTTACTGCTCGTGTGCCATAGGTTCACCACCACTGGTCTAGAGCCCTACCCAAAGCACAGCGACGGACACTAGAACCTGGCCCTGCTTCTGCGCATCCCAAAGGATGCTGCCCTCCTCAGGGCACCCCAGCAGGACTGAGAACTGGGAAAGGTCCAGAGGACTGCAAGGAAAGTGATGAATGGCTTGAAACATGATGGATGGTAAAAAGCAGAAGAAGCAAGTTGCCTTCACTTACAAGAAGAGGGAAATGGGCTGAAGGTTAAAGCACAGGCACTGGGCTACAGTGACTGAGGCTCCAGAACATTCTATAGACTCTACCTCCACTTGTCACCATGTGTTCACTGTTGGGAGCCCGGTGTGATGGGACTTGCCTGCAGTTCCAGCACTCTGGGATGCTGAGGCAGGAGGCTTGCAAGTTTGAGCCCCTCCTGGGAAAGAGCAAGACCCTCAAAATAAAAATTTTTTAAAAAGGACTGGGTATATATTTAGTGCAAAAGCCTTAGATGCAATATCCACTACCAGGAAAAAAAATGAATTTGCTGTTGGGGTAAGAGGTATAGGTACACCGCCATGGAAGTCTGCTTACTTCTGGAACCAAACTCAAGTAAACTTTCTCAAACACATAATGAAAGCTAAAAAACAAATATGACTAGAAAACACACCTGAATTAGAACTAAATCCATCTTCTCCAACTACTTGAGCAAAACTGAGGAACAAACACATGTTCTAGGGTGGACAGGCACAGTTGGGCCCCTCCTAGCTTGACCATGAAGCTGGGTCTTCTCTCTCCACTGAACAGTGCTACCTGAGACTCACCGGGGGGAAGGACCGCAGGACTTTTACCCCATACTGTGCTGTGAGAGGGTGTGGAGGGTACATGCTGGAGAAGTAGGAGAGGCCCGTGGGTGGGTCTGTGGGTGCCCAGCATAGCACATGGCTGAGCTCTGGAGCATCGGCGTCGATGGTGTGCCAGGTCACAAGGAACTATGGAGAAAGAGGGAAGATGGGTAGCTCAGGAAGTCTCTGGGGCCTATCTGGGAATATCTAGCCCACAGCACAAATTACAAGGATAGGCATAAGAAGTGATGACCACAAACCATTTAATAAGTATGCAGAAAATGTTTCCAATGCACCGTGTTGTAGTGTAATTGCAATTAGGTTAATGTACATTAAAATTTCCCTACCGTAAACATAATAAATACAAACTAGAAGCAGAAAATGCAGGAAGTTAAAATACTTCTAACTCTGAGGTCACCCAGGCTCTCTTTCTGCCTGGCTCTGGTGTCCATGTATCCTGGGCCCAGTTCTAGATGCGGTTTGAACCCAGTCTGGTTAGGGGCCATGCTACCTTGATAGCTTCAGGGACGTCACTAACAGCTCCAGGGTCCAACCGAACGAGACGGGTCACTTCATTCCCAATGGCTTCTGTGTTCTTGAACCTAGAGCACACAGGGTATGGGCAGGGTGGCCTTAGCAGCAAACATTCCCTCACTGCCATGGAAGGAAGGGACTGAGAGGGAAATGTTACACTGGAGAGATTCAGAGAGCCCTCTAGTGACATCTAAATGTACTCTGCTACTAATACATGAGTCTGAACACAAGTGTTTGAAAAAAGGTAACATTAATAGGTCAGCTATGAGAAAATGCCAGAGCTTTCTTAAACAAGAATTAACCGGGGCTGGGGATTTAGCTCAGCGGCAAAAAGCGCCTGCTTGGCAAGCGCAAGGTCGTGAGTTCGGTTCCCGGTACCGGAGAAAAACCAAAAAAAAAAAAATAAATAAAGAATTAACCTATACTCAGCATTTACAGGCCCTCTTTGTAGAGTCCTTGTCTTTAAAACTCTACCTTTTACTCCTTTTCAATACTGCACCCCTTTACCCTGGTCCTTCATATCAGTGTCTTTTTTTTTTTAGTTGTTTTGAGACATCTTATTATATAGTTCAGGCTGGCCTTGAACTCACTGCGTAGCTCAAGCTGGCCTCAAACTTGCAATGATTCTCCCGCCTCAGCCTCTTGAGTGCTGGGATTACAGGCATGTGCCACAACACTTGGCATCAGGTTAGTGTCTTAGTCCACAGTCCAAGGCCACAAGACACGTCACCTGGTGAGAGGGCAGACATGAGTTTGCAGATGTTACTGCCCCCATGCTAGTGAAAGGAACACTTTTCATAAGCACTGTGCTTTTTGTTTGTTTGTTTGTTTGTTTTGGTTTTTCTCCGGTACCAGGAACCGAACTCACGACCTTGCGCTTGCCAGGCAGGCGCTTTGCCGCTGAGCTAAATCCCCAGCCCCTTAAGCACTGTGCTTTGAAACAATACAAGAGAACTGGTCTATGGTTCTGCTCCTGAGGGTGAAATTAGGACCAGCAAGAGGAAGCAGTAGAGAGGCCAGTTGGGGCTTCCAGTGAAGAAACATCTGCTTCAGGTGCATCCACAGGGGCTGAGGGACTGTGTCACAGAGGCCTGTACAGTTCCTCTCAGCTACTATCTAAGAGTTTTGTCCCTGTGGAGCCTCCATGGGGCAGCTCACAGGACACTGGCTGCCAGCTGCAGCACAAGCCTTCTCTGAGTAGCCCGTACTGAAAGATGACTTCCAGGAAGAAATGCAAACCCTCCATCAGCCTGTTTCTGCAGCCCATCTCCCTGAGGCAGTAATATTCATGAATTGATAGTGGCCATAAATTCACTCTGACATTACTTCCTCAGGGTCTGGGGTGTTCTGGCACCCCAACTAGGACTCTGACAAGAGCAAAAGGCTCACTATAACCTCTGCACTGAGGTCTTGGGTTAGAAGTCTGCATGCCTGATGATTTTCCACATATCATAATGTGAGGGCCACATTATGCTTCTTAGCACACAGGATACAGCCAGCAGGGTCTTGCACTGAACCTCTCAGGAGGCTAGGGTGACCCAGGGACTCACCTGGCTGGCAGCTGCACGGCCAAGTGAGGAGAGATGCTCCAGGCAAGGTTCACGTTGTCCTTCCACTGCTTCTCACTTAGGCTAATGTACTTGGACCTCCAGTTGGCTACGCTGTTCTCGCCAGCTTGGTCCAGCTCCAACTCTGGGGCTGATAGCGGGTTGTACCAAGTGATGAGACGCTCTATCTCAGTAGCCTGGTGAGACCAGACACAATGCCCAATGCACCTTCTGCAGGTGCCCACACTACCCCTGCCCCAAGCAGTGGCTGCAGTCATGGGCCTTACCAGCAAGGACAGCAGCAGTGTGCGGCGCTTCATATAGTACTTGTGGAGCTGGGAGCCCCGGTTGGTTTTCTTAGACATCCCTAGGAAGGAAAGACAAAGCATGGGTGTGGTCTCCGGAAATCGCCTGACTGCCTTGTTTCTGGAACCTAAAAGAAGCTTTTGGGGGCTGGGGATTTAGCTCAGCGGCAAAGCGTCTGCCTGGCAAGCGCAAGGTCGTGAGTTCGGTTCCCGGTACCGGAGAAAAACCAAAAACCAAAAAAAAAAAAAAAGAAGCTTTTGGTTCTACCATCTGAGCATTCATCAGGTCACTAAGAATGGGGACTCATATGTGATACAAATAGAAGCAAACCTGCACCGACCTGACTTCTTGGAAATGGTTGACATGCCACTGGACAAGGGGTACGTGTTGATCCAGCCTTGTGTGGCCTGTTGCCGAGAGCCCACAGTTATGTCCAGGTTGCTCCGGGTATCCTGGTTATCTGCAGGCAAACACATCACTGATTGTGGGATGAGTAATTCTAGAAATGATACCGCAAAGAGAAACTTGCATTTTCACTAGAAGTAAGGTACAATCTGCAGAGACAAACACTGCATGTTATCCCTAATATGTGGAATCTGAAAAAGATGACAAGTAGGAGGAGGATTACTACTAAACAAGAGGAAAGAAGTAACAGGAGGGGAAAGGGGTATAATGGGATGGATATGAGCAAGATAAACACTAGGAAATCCTTCCCCAAACATGTGAAACTACGGGGCAGGGGGGATAAGAGGGTGGGTGTATATGACCAAAGTATGTTAGGTACACATATGAATCTGCTAAAATGGAACTCATTAATCTGTATAAATGAGAAAAGTGAAAAAAGTATAATACATAAAAAAGTCATTCTGTCTGCTTTTAAATGATTTTTTCCTTTTCCTGGAAGTAAAGTGGTCAGCTGTGGTTTGCTTACAGAAAACCCTGTCCTGTCTCCTAAGGTGTGGTTGTAAATAGCTACACGCTCAGAGGAATAGGAATATGGTGTCTGTTTAGAGGTTTGCTCCTGGCAAAAGCTTCAGTGCTTCTTGTGGAACATTGTGTTGTCTTGCTCTGGAAAACTCTTTGTCACTGTCCACCTTGGACAGCTTCTGTGCATCCTTTGGCAATCAGACCAAATGTCACTGTTTTCCGAAACTGACTTGATTCCCCAGCTCTCCTGGGACAAGTGCTTGTCTTTGAGGGGTGCTCCACGGTCCTCTCTCTGATGTTATCAGCACTGCTTCCTACCAACAATGGACTGTGCTGTATTCACCTGGGTACTCTGGGCTCAGTCTAATGCTATCACATTAGGCACTCGGCAGATGCTGGTGCACAGAGCTGGTGTGGAAGAAGTTGCAGTGCAAGGCATCTGCTCACATCTGCCTATATTTGTCATGGGCCTCATCCTGGGCTGGAGGAGAAACAGCAGCCAGATAGGCACCGTGCCTCCAACAACATGAAGTATGGCCACAGACAGCATACAGGTGGACCCTAAATATTCTTCTGCCCGGCTCCAACAGAGGTGTCCAGAGTGTACCCCTATCCTGCCCCTGCCCTCCTGAGCAGCTCCACTGTAGGTGCCAATGCTCACCTGGGGGAACGAGCTGGCTGGCTGTCAGGTACTTCTTATCTGAGAACATTGCCGTCCAGAATTTAATCATTATGCTTATGTCTTCACGCAACCTCTTTTCTCCTTGAGTAGGGAACTTTGGGGGACAACTGCAAACAATCACAGAGGACAAGAGTTGAGTGTCTAGAGTAAGGGACTAGAGGCCAGTTTTCTACTGCAGTAACAGGAGACATAAGTGGTTCCTTAATGTTAAGAGGTTGGCCCAGAACTGGTCATCACCAACAACAATCTCACTGATGGCCATGGCAAAATGCAGTGGTTTTAAGAGCACTCTCCTGCCTACCCGCATCTGCAACGGCTGTAGCTTCTAGGTGAGTGGTAAACTTATGGCTGATCATGGCAGCTGAGCTATGTACAGTAACACCTCCAGGCATATTTTAGCTCTCTTTCTCTATTTCCATTCCCTCCCACCCCAGTTCCCCTACCTCCCCACCCAAATTATCCCATTCCATTGCCCAGACTGGTTTCAAACTCCTGGGCTCAAGTAGTCCTTTCATCTTAGTCTCCTGAGCTGCTGGGACAATAGGAACACACCAAGTGTACAGCTGCATTTTTTCTTTTAAATTAGCGGAAAGGAAATTTGCACACACCTTAGAAGTCTTAAAGTACACACACTCATTCATACACACACACACACACACACACACACACACACACAAAGCATAGGCCTAAGGATATTCAAATCCTGCAGTACCAGGTCTACTGAACAACCAGGTCAGTGAGCATGAACCATGCAAACTGTGTTGTTCTAAGAATGACCTCCTCCTGTGACAACAGTCCCTGGACACACACACAGTATACACTGGCGAGTACCTGAAGTAGTCAAAGGCAGTGGAGTAGATCTTCTCACGAAGTACGTTGCGAATGGTTGCATTTGGAACGACATCAGCGTGCAGGAGGGACAACCCCAAGGTCAGCAGTCTGAGAGAGAGCCCCAGGCCCAGTCAAAATGGGAAACTTGGCCTAGGCCTGAGCCTCAAAGGGTGCCAGGTAACCAAGCAAACCTCGCAGCCCCCAAGACCAGGGCATGTCTCTGGATGGCAGGGCTGAGACAGAAGCATCAGTCGGGCAATTACCAGTCATAGATTTCTTGTACCCAAAAGGTCTCAGGAAAGATTTTTTTTTTCTTTTTTGAGACAGGGTCTTACTATGCCATTCGGGGTGCCCTTGAGCTCACTTTGTAGCCCTCATCTCAAACTCACAACGATCCTCCTGCCTCAGCCTCCCGAGTGCTGGGATTATAGGCATGCACCACAACACCAAGCCCCAGATTTTATTTTTTTAAGACAGTAACAATCAAACGCTTGGATTTGCCCATGCTAGGTAAGCAATTTACCACAGAAGCACAGCTTTGCCCAGTCAAGAAGAGATTTCTTTCCTTTTTTGATGGTATAGGGGATTCAACCTAGGGCCTTTGCACTGAGTTAATATCCCTGGCCCCTTTCAACATTCATTCTATCTATCTATCTATCTATCTATGCTTTTTTGAGACAAACTGGCTTTGAACTCACTATGAAGCCTAGGCAAAACTCAAACTCATGAAGATCCTCCTACATCAGTGCCACCACACACAGCTTAATTTTATTTTTTACCTTGAAATGGGGTCTCGCTAAATCATTAAGTTGCCTAGGCCTAGGCTCAAACTTATGACCCTCCTGCCTCTGCCTTCCAGAATGCTGAGATCACAATACCCTTCCAAGATTTATTTATTTATTTATTGAACTTTCAGTTTTATACAGAGAAAAATGAACAACTTGTATGGTAGTTTCTGGATCAGAAACTTCAGCCTCATAAATTATCTGCAGATTAATTCCTGAGGTAGAGTCACCTAAAGGTGTGACAAAGGGAGAAGATTTAATTACGTTTAAGCGGGGTGGTGTGCCTAAAATCCCTGTACTCTGGGAGGCTGAGACAGCAGGATCACAAGCTCCAGCCTGACCTGGGCAATTTTAGCGAGACCCTGTCTCAACATAAAAAAAAAAAAAATTTCAAAGGGGTGTTCTGGGAGTGTAGCTCAGTGGTAAAACTGCTTGCCTAGCAAGTGTGAGGACCTGAGTTCAATCTCTAATAGCACAAAAAATAACAAGAAAATAATTTCCCAAGCACACAGTTTCTTCTCTGCTAGCTTCTGAGCAAGGAGATGTGAGGAATGGTGGGAAGAAACTATTCCTGTCTGCAGGGAGCTTATAATTCAGGGAGGCTTGGAGAGATCAGGAGTTTCCCTGGTGGGTGAGACAGAGAAATCCGTATAGAGTAAAAATCTACAGAAATCCAACAAAAGAAGGATCTAATTCTAATGGGGGTTCTCCCAGAGGGACAGAACCCAGCTGTTGAGAGATTTGGCAGTGAGATGGCCCTGAAGAGGAGAAGCTTCTCAAGTGGCAGAAGCAGGGTATAGGTGTCTACAGGGAAGTGACTGTAGGAGTAAGGACTAGGGGTTGGGGAGACAGTGGACAGTAGGCTGGGTTCAGGAGGGAAGGCATAGTGCAACAAGACCACCCCAAAGAAGGCCATCTACTCTAGCCAAAGACACAGGCACCAGCCAGCACTCCTAACGTGAGTCACAGGGGATGGCCTGTGATAGGAATAGTCACAGTGAGGTAGCTGGTTGGTCCAAGTGAAAGTGGTAAGGGTGAATTAAGGCTTGGATATGAAAGCAAGCAAGAGAGGCCAGACATGTTGCAGGGGAAACCTAAACTATCTGCATCTGGATACACAAGAGGAGAGAACAGGAAGCCATCCCAGAGAGCAGAAAGGGAGGACTGGAGGAGGAGATGTGTGGGCAAGGTGACTTCCCTATGAGTGTTTTTGAGAATGGTTCACCCTCCAGGTCAGCTGTTCACCAACTGCTGCAGCAGGCAGACAGGGAGTGCTTGCTCGTTGTTATGGCAACTATACATTGCTGGGATAGTCAAGTGCAGATCATTTTCTAGTAATTCATTTCTGTTGCATTTTATAAAAGAATAGGTCATAACAGGTTGGCTATTAACAAAAAGAGAACTGGACCTTCCCTGAAACTGGTCTGAGAAGCATGGCCCCCAACAGGTGGCCACAGGGCTACAGGGACATGGTTTGGAGCTCAGGGATGGGCAGGCAGCAGGAGCAAGGGTCTGAACTGTGGCTAGGCAAGGGCAGATGCCGGGTACCACAGGCCTGGAACAGAGGCTGGCAAAAACCAAGTTCTAGGAAGAAGGACCAGACAATAGGAATTGAGGTGGGAGATGCTATAATCAGCCAGAAGCTCACTGCCTCCATGCAATCTGGAAGGATATTCCTGACAAGCTCATCCTCATCGTTTTGGGAAAGCTACGCAAGATTCTCTCTAGACTATATGGAAGTACCATGACACACACCCCCCACACACTGCCTGACATGACACATCCATGCCCCAATGCCGGTGACAGGCACCCCTGTGCCTCCGAGGAAGAAAGCACTCACTTGAATCGGGGTCCAATGGCTGCCACATGCCGATTCATACTCCCCTTAGCCCCACCAATGTTCAGGGACATGCAGCGCTGCAGCAGGCTGGAGAAGATCTCCACTTGGTCAGAGCTGCAGTACTTGGCGATCTCAAACCGCTGCACCAGGAACTGGTTAGACAAGAAGAAAAACACTATGGTGACCGAGCTGAGCCAGCCTGACTCTAGGGGCAGTGAGCTCAGCTGGGAATAGTTGCGCGCTCTCTCTCAGGTCACATCCCCCAGGCTAGTGGACCCAGGCAAAGTCTTGGTCCCCATCAACCAGGTGGCAGAGCACAGCAGAACGCGGGGGCAGGTACATACATCAATCCAGATGTAGTGGGGGGTGACTTCCGGGGGGCAGGGTCTGGGCTGACTCGCTTCTGACGCTGCCAGGGGGTCTGCTTCCTTTGTCTCTGCAGAAAACAGGCCAAACTTCTGCTCCACTGTCATGTGCCAGGCCCCTGCCATCTCCCGCATAAACTGCAAGTACAGAACAAACAAACCTTAGCTCCTCTGGGAAGCACAAGAGATTATTTTTTAAATTATTAAAAAAAAAAAATATCCATTGGATAAAACCTAGAAACTGAATAAAGTATGAAGGAAAAAGAAAGGGCACTCAGGGGCTGGGGATTTAGCTCAGCGGCAAAAGCGCCTTCCTGGCAAGCGCAAGGTCGTGAGTTCGGTTCCCGGTACCAGAGAAAAACCAAAAAAAAAAAAAAAAAAAAAGAAAGGGCACTCATAACTCCACTTCCTAGGGCTCAGCCACATTAGTGTTTCCTTCCAACCTTTTCCCAGGCTAGGTTCCTCTCATTTCAGCTCATGGTGCTGGGCAGGGCAGGATGTAATGGTGCGTGGGATGTTCCTGGTGCCCTGTGGGTTCTGAACAGGACCATCCCGGAGAACCTTTAACAATCGTAATAACTGCCTGCGATTGAGGTGAGGCTGCTTACTCAGGGCCTCTAAGTTGGTAAGGGCAGAGCTAGGGCTCTGACTCTAGATGAGCCCTCTTTTTCTTCATCCTACACTGGCCCTGTATAACGCCTTCATCCTACTAACCACATCCAGTGATCCAGGGAGGCAAGTCTGCCCTTCAGGTGGAGCAAGCAGGAGCAGGGAACACTGACAGGTCTAAGGCATGAAATTCCATGGTCCAAGCTGCTCCCATGGCTCAGCCACACTCAGCCAGGCTCCCTTCTGTGTGGAGGCATGAAGGGAGCCCAGGTGGGCCAGAGGGGTGGCCTAGAAGACATGCAGGTACTAGCAAGAGTGAGGGAGTGCCAGGTCATATTTGGAAAGCAATTTGCAGATTTTTCACATGGCAGGCCAGGAAGGAGACCTGGTGTCTCAATCAGTTAGAGTACCCAGCCTTCTGTTGGCCCAAAAGTGAATGGTGAGGGCCACAAACAAGACATAAGCTACAGACATGGGACACCGACAAACAATAAGGAGAAAACAGCAGTGTGAGTGGGAGTTTGAGAGGACATTTTAAACAAGATGGCTAGAGAAAGCCCTGGCAGGAAGGAGACATCTGGAGACAAGCAGAAGGAAAGTATATAGTCACCTGAGATAAGGAGTCAGGTTGGTATAAGTCAGATGGGAGAAAGCCCAGAAGGACAGGGGCCATGGAACCAAGTGTGGCTACAATAGAACAAGCCAAGGGAGTGACGGCCCTAAAGGCAGGATAGGTAGGCAAGCTTGCAGATTATAAAATCAAGACTGCCCTTCAGGTGGAGCAAGCAGGAACAGGGGACACTGACAGGTCTAAGGCATGAAAGGGACCAGATGTGACCCAGATTTTACCCACATTCTCTGACTGCAGGTGGAAAGGGCCAGGGGAAGCAGGGGACTAGACACCTCCAAAGACCAGGGCATAGATGGAGGAGGCCAGGGCTGAGGAACAGCTTGGAATCCGGAGAAGTGGCTCATTTTGGGAAGTACATTAAAGAGGATTCAGAGATGGCTATAAGTTGTTTGGTCTCAGAAGAGAGAAGGATGACAATGGCATTTACAACAATGGGGAATAGGTAATCAGGGTGGGCAGCACCTGGAGCCGAGTGTGGTCTGTCTGCTAAGGGGGTTGCTGGTCAGCTAACCACATGCAGCTCAAGGGCAGGAGGTAGAGGGATGCACCTAGACCAGGGTGTGAGGGCTGGGATGGGTGATAGTGCCAGAAAAATTGCCCTGATAGGCAAGAGGGGCCCTGAAACATATGTATTATTCACAAGTGTGAGAGGGCTACAAAAATTACAAAGGTCAGGAGTCCTTGGGAAGAACAGTTAGGTGCCCAGAAGTGCTTTCAGGAACTAAAGCTCTGAAGGGGGTTGTGAGTATCTCTCTACCTAAGTCTCCTCCCACCACCTGTGCACTATTAGGTGAGGTCTGTGCTCCACCCTTCCTGCTCCATCCCCAGGCCTCCTCCAACCACACATCCTGAGAACAGATGGGGGTCAGAGGTTCAAGGGCATCTACAGCCCCAGGGACAATGTGAGGCTTGAGGAAGGTGGTAAGAAACTGTCCTGACCCTGTCTTATGAAATGGGCTGGCGCTGTTCCCAGACTTTATTCTTAGCAAAAAGAGCAGGTTCTCCCTAATTCTCTTTATCACCCACTCCTCCTCAAGCAAAGTTGGGAGAGGGGTCATGGAAGGATTTTTATGACATTTTGAAGAAGTCTTCATTCACACCCATCTCTGAGTGGGCTACTCCAGTGGACTCTGTTTTTTAAAAAGACCACTTCCCCAGTCTATGGGAAAGGAAAACGACAGTGCTCTTCAATCACCAGTTTTTCTACATATAGTTGCTCTTCCGTATCTGTGGATTCAATTAACCCGACCAAAAATATGTGGGGAAAATTGTGCCTGTACTGAACATGAACAGTTTTTTTCCTTGTTACTATCCCTGTAAAATATAAAATAATAACTAGTTACGTAGCATTTACGTTGCATTAGGTATTAAAACAATTAGTGATGATTTAAAGCAAGTGGGAGGATGCACATACTACATCATTTTATAGAAATCATATACAGATTTTCATATTTTTGCAGGACTGAAGTATATGTCCTGGAACCAATCCCCCATGGGACAACTACAACAAGGGACAACTACGCAAAAACTCTGAAACAGGGCTGGAGAGGTAGCTCAGTGGTAGAACACTTGCCTAGAATGCTCAGGGCC
Source organism: Chinchilla lanigera (assembly GCF_000276665.1). Lineage (NCBI taxonomy): Eukaryota > Metazoa > Chordata > Mammalia > Rodentia > Chinchillidae > Chinchilla > Chinchilla lanigera. The sequence goes on along the minus strand of NW_004955442.1, from coordinate 19,569,265 downwards.
CTCAATTTGATCCCCAGCACTGAAAAACAAACTGAAAGAGTTAAAAGGAAAAAAGTCCCAAATCAGCAGGGTATGGTGGCACATACCTGTAGCACTTTGGGAGGCTGTATAATTAGCTTTCCCATCACTGGGACACAATACTGACCCGTATAACTTAAAGAAGGAACCTGTTGGTGTACTTAGGTACTTGTAAAGTGAAAAAGAAAAGGAGACGAGGGGCTGGTAAGGTAAAGAAGAGCAAGAGGAATATAATAGAGAACACAGAATGTTAATACAAGAGAAGATAAGAGTGACTGAGAGAGGGTAGAATATAGTGAACTAAAAACTTGAGAGAAAGAGTTTTAAAAGTGGGAAAAAGAAGTAAAAAATAAAATAGTATTGCAATGGAATTGCACTTAATTTGGATCTTAGTTTCTGGGGATTCAATTCATGAATAGCTGGCTCAAAGGCAAAACTGTCGTGGCGAAACAGCGTGACAAAGTAAAAATGCTTAGTTCAAGGTGCTGAGAAGCAGAGCAGGGTAATGGCACAACAGAAAAAGGGACCAGGAACTCTTACACCCTGAATAAGAAAATCTGTCAGAAAGGCAATACATGTAGATACAACCTAATATCTAGACCACTCTAAAAGGAAAGCAGAGCAGAACAGCTGGTCTATACCATTCCAGCCCCTGTCCTTCCAGGGAGTGGCCATTACAAAACATTTCAGATGAAGTGTGAATGAACTGAAGGACTGAAGGAATGAATGAACAAGCAAGCACTGACGCTATTTCAGGCCCTTCTATCACCTCTCCTCCAAACACGGGAACACTGCAGCCCAGCAGCATCCTTACCAGCACTGACAGAGCACAAGGAAAGAGAGAGTATTAGCAAGTGAACAGAGCCTGTGGACTCCCACAGATGTGCACTTCCCCGCTTGGACTCTGCAGATCCCCTCCAGAGAGTGAATCACCCACTGACCCTTGCAGTCCTACCCCTGTGGGCAAATCTGTCAGCCAATCCCACAGACATCCCATCAGCACGCAAACTCATTCTCAGATTCCCAAGGACCCCCACCAGAGTGCAAGCACACCCGCCACACCCAAGCACAGACCCCCACCTACACGTGAACCAGCCTGCGAACTCTGCCATCATGCCTGAGGTGGGAAAAGTCCCTAAGCCAAGCCCAGGGAGTGTCAGATTCCGTCTGCAAGCTGGAGGGAAGAATTCTTGAGATTGCGTTTGTTTGGGTTTTGAGCACAAGAGAAAAGACAGGAATCTGATGTGGCTGCCTGCAATCAGACTGCACCGAAGGCAAGCAGGGAATTATGTGAACACTCAGGCTTTTTAGCACGGCGGTCACACATGAACTGCACATACATTCTCTTATTGGATTATTTGATCTGAGTTCCTGCTGGGTATTTTTTTGGTTTTGAGGGTTTTTGTTTGCTTGCTTAGTTCAAATTTTCCATATCCTTTCTTCAACTCAAGCTTCCACTGCAATACTATTTTATTTTTTACTTCTTTTTCCCACTTTTAAAATTCTTTCTCTCAAGTTTTTAGTTCACCATATTCTACCCTCTCTCAGTCACTCCTATCTTCTCTTGTATTAACCTTCTGTCCTATTATATTCCTCTTGCTCTTCTTTACCTTACCAGCCCCTCGTCCCCTTCTCTTTTTCACTTTACAAGTGCCTAAGTACACCAACAGGTTCCAACAACCTCGTAGCTTCCCTCAATCCCAAAGTACACTTTCTTCCTCCTGTACACCGTCCTCGCCTCACAAACATCTTCTTGAAACCCTCAACACTAACCCTTCAGTCCAACTAAAAGATTTCCAACAGAATCTGACCCCTTATGTAATTTTTCACCCATTATTATTTCCCCTATCTACCTCTCCCCATTGACTTACACTCCTCTTTCACCCATTCCTTCACCTTTTCCCTCTACTCCTTTCCCACATTTGTGTAGTCAGGCATGAACAACACAATCTATGAGGAAGACCAAGCCTTAAGAGGGTGACAGGCTTGCCAGGGTCTTGCTAGGCAAGCCTCTTTCCATCTTTTAATGGGCCTGCACTGAGGGTCAGTGTCCTACCGGCACTTCCACTCCGTTCTTGCCAGCCAGCAGCCACTCCCAGCAGGCCAAGGCAGTCTCCATGCCATGCTCGTTGAACATCCGGAGGGGACCCCAACACAGATGATGGAGAAGTTGTGGGTCACAATCTGGAACCAAACATAGGTTATTCAGAGGCCTCTGACCCTGGCTGGACCTGAACATAGCTTCTGTGGGTTGACAGGACAGTCAGCCCCAGCTGGGGCCAACAATGGCCTTTTATTTACTTTCCACTCACAGGAGAGGCCACAGAGAGCTCACCTGAGGAGCACCACCTCTTTCTTCAGCAACGACTCCAATTTATTAAGAACCACTTTGGCAAATATTCACTGGGAGTGACCCAGAATTCCACGGAGCTTATGTGCATTACCTTTGCTGCTAATGAGCATTGCAGTCAGCTTGAACATGGCCTGTGTGTAGTGCTGGGGATTATTGTGGTCCAAAGCTGTATTCAGATCCTGCACCATCATTTTGTTCAGGTCAGACATCTGGCCTGTGGCACCTGAGAACCGAATCATTCCGTACACCTGCAAGAAGCAAACTCATCACTAGCCATCATCTGGTTGAGGCCCTGGTAGCCACCTGACTATGCTCACAATACAACCAGCAAGTGCCTTGGTGTGCGTGCACACATACACACACGCACAAATATGTATGTGCCAGAGGTTGAACACCACACCTCAGGTTAAATCCATTTTACCACTGCATCCTCTCACAGATTTTTCTAAAAGAACTTCTCTTCTGGAAATGCCTGTTAGCATACCCACTACTGCAGATGCTTCCTGAGGATGGGGACTTGGTCTCTATTTTTGTGCCCATGGTGTGACCCATAGCAGGATGGCATTAACATGGACTAGACAAATAAAATTATTCTAGACTCAATTATTCAAACAAGATCAGCTGTGTTTTTTTGTCTGTTTGAGGCACAGGGGACTAAACCCAGGGCCTCATGCAAGCTAGGCAAACACTTTAACGCTGAGCTGCCTCATTGTCTTTAAAGTCAGACACAACTGTTTTTCCTAGGAAGTGTTATTTTCTGATTCACAAACTGCAAAGAACATCGGACTCTTTCCAAACAAAAAAATCTATCTCCCAAATTCAGACATCCCTCTGCCACCAGGGTATTCAAATCAATGTAGAGCAGACTCTCAGCAATTCCCAGCATGCGGTCAACAGTCACTCAGCAGAGAGCCAGGATGGTGGCACACGCCTGCAATCCCCATACTCAGGAGGCTGAAGCAGGAGCACTGTGTGAATTCGAGGTCAGTCTGAACTATATAGCAAAACCCTGTCCTTAAAAACAAAACAAACAAATAAAAAATAGTCTTTCCAACAGTCCAACAGCATGGATTCTACTTGCAGAGACTCATGAATGAAGAGCAGCCACTGGAATAAATAATTGGCAGAATAAGCAGCAGGAGAAGGGGACCTTAGATCAGGCTACTGACAAACTTGCACAGTTATCAATGGTGTCAGTGAGTTTCTGCACTTTATGGATGAGGGAACTGAGGCCCACAGAGGTGAAGCAACCAGCCAGAGTGAAATAAACTGCAGCGTTCTGGATGAAAGCCTTTAATGTGGAGCTGACAGAGGTGGCTCCCAAAGCTGTTTTGCCTGACTGTGGCAAATAACTTAATTTCAGGAGTCTTAGTTTCTTTATCTGTATAACCAGTATGCACATCTCGGCAAGTACCCGGGAGAATGCGTGGCACTCAACAAGTGTTTGCTACCACTTTCAAAAAAAAAACAAAACCCAGAATGCCTCAGCATAGCCAGAATATGTGTATGTGAGGTAGATGCCTCAGAGTATGCTAACAGTCTTGGGCTGTTCTCGAGCCCCCTAAAATGAGTAAATTCCACATTGCTCAGATCCATTGCTTATGTCCCACAAAAAAAGAGCCAAATGGCATCAAACCAAGAGGATGCTCTGACCCTTGGACACAGTGGTGACAAAATTACCTCGCCTGCGTAGCGGTTGCGCAAATTGAGGGAAGCCATGAAGTTGGAGTAATCTTTCTTCACACAGGCTGGGCGCTCAGTTAGCTGAGTTGCCTACAGAAAAACAATAACAATTATTGTAGACTGTCAAAACATCACCTTTTTTCATGCATACAATGACTAAAGCAAAGTCTAATTAAGTAGTTGAGTTCAACCTGAGTGCGGTGGCACACACCTGTAATCCAAGCAGTCTGGCAGGCTGAGACATTGTGAATTTGACCTCATCCTAGGCAACTTAAGACACAGTGAGACCCTGTCTCAAAATAAAAACTAAAACAAGGCTACGAGATGTAGCTTATCATTCTCCAGACCAAAAAAAAAGGTGAAAACAGGGCCGGGCATGGCACACGCCTGTAAACCCAGCACTCAGGAGGCTGAGGCAGGAGCTGGGGCAGGAGGATTATTGCGAGTTCAAGACCAGCCTGGGCTACAAAGTGAGCTCAAGGCCAGCCTGAACTGGATAGCGAGACCCTGCCTCAAAAAGACAAAAAAAAAGGAAGAGGAAGAAGGAGGGAGGGGAAAGAGAAGGGAAGGAAAAAGGGAAGAGAAAGGGAAGAGAAAGAAGAAGGGAGAAGAAAACAAGTTTAGACTGGGGACTATTAAAATTGTTGTGCTTGTTAAATTAATATAATGAAATACTCTAGAATAGACTCTACAGTCATATATGTCCCACAGAAAAAAAAATTTTTTTAAAGTTTAGATGTAGTCAGGATTGGGGGCGCATGCCTGTAATCCCAGCACTCCAGCAAGCTCAGCCAGGAGGATTCAAAATTCAAGCCCTGCCTGGGCAATTTAGCAGCTTAACAAGGCCTTGCCTCAAAATAAAAGTTACAAATAAAGGGCTAGAGATGCAGCTCAGTGCAAATCTCCTGTGTTCAATTTCCAGTACTGAAAATAAAAATAAATTTTTTTTGATGTGGGAAATGCTTTCAGGAGGGAGTTGATATTATAGTTTTGTGAACACGATGACAAAGGGTGACTGAGGGACGGAGCAAAAGCTAGCAGGGCCCTTAAACATCCAACAGCTGCCCGAATGTCTAGAAAGGTGTGTCCCCTGAGCACGAAGGCAAACCACTCCCTCACATGTCTCCTCTCATGAGCCTTGGCCTCCCAGAGCCTCCCCACTTCTGGACCCAGAACCTCAGCAGCCTGGGCAGCTTCTACTCCTAACAGAGTCTCTCCCTTGCTGTCTACTCTGTAGCTTCTGCTCAGCCAGTGGCACACATTTAAAAGGCCAGGCAAGGGGCCAGGGATTTAGCTCAGTAGCACAGCACCTGCCTAGCAAGCATGAAGTTCTGAGTTTGATTCCCGGTACCAAAAAAAAAAAAAAAAGAAAGAAATTTAACAGGCCAGGCAACAGACATTTTCCCTTTAGCATAACTCACTACAAACTGACACAACCCATTTACTTTATGAAATACAGATACTACTACTATAAAAAAAAAAAAAAAAAAGGAATATCTCAATTGTTGGAAGAGTAGGTATAAAGCAAGCCAGAGAAGAAAATATAAATTTTGGGAAAAAACAAAACACAAGTAAGAAGAAAATTACATGGTTCTTGTACAATAGTATTAAACTAGCTTATTTAAAAAATGTCGGGGTTGGGGATTTAGCTTAGCGGCAAAAGCGCCTGCCTGGCAAGCGCAAGGTCGTGAGTTTGGTTCCCAGTACTGGAGAAAAACAAAACAAAACAAAACAAACAAACAAAAAAAAATGTCATATAGCTGGGTGCAATGGAGGCTGAAGCAGAACTGCAAGTATGAGGCTAGCCTGGGCAATGTAGTGAGACTGTCAAAAAATAAAACAGACCACGCGTATAGCTCAGTGCTACCATATCCCTGGGTTCAGTACCCAGTACCACGTACACGCACACCCAAACACACGCAAAAATCAGACAAAAGTTCTTTGCATTTTTTGCAGTCAGTATGGAGGCTAGGGAAATAGCTCAATGGCACAGCACCTGCCTGGCAAGCGCAAGGTCCTGAGTTCAATTCCCAGTGCCCCAAAAAAAACAAAACAAACAAAAAAGAACTGATGTGCAGACAGTGTGGCCTGTGGCATCAAGCAGGCCTGCACTCAAACCTGGCTTGACACTGATAATCTGTGACACCTGGAGAAGGCACTTAATGTCTCTCAACTTCAGTGTACGCCCCTGAAGGGTAGGGATAAAGCCAGGTGTGGTAGCATATGCTCGCAGTCCTAGCACTCTGGGAGCCTGAGGCAGGAGAGTCCTGAGTTTAAGCCCAGCCCAGGCAGTTTAACAACTTAATGAGACCCTGTCTCAAATAAAAAAAAGAGTAGCTTGAATATGAAGGCCCTGGGTTTAATCCCCAGTACAAAAAAAAAAGTGTGGATAACTACCCATCTCACAAAACTGCCACAGGTAGGGTGAAGGTAGTAAGATACACAAAGCCCCTAAAACAACAAATATCACCTGGCGGCCCAAAGTGCAGGCCAGATCTCTCCCTTCTGAAATTGCTTCCACATGCCCAGTATCTGAGTCAGTCAGAGGCCAGCACAGTAGACACCAAGAGATGCTGCAGGAGGATCCTGCAGAGGTTTCCTGTTGCAGATCTCTAGTCCTATTAGCCTGATACCTTGCTGCTGAAACTGCCCTTTGAGAATGTCCTTCTCAAAGTGTCATGTGATGGGAGATGTTGTTGCAGGGGTGCTGCACTCTCCTGTTTTTCTATGGGGCAAAACATCTTAGGTTCTTGAACACAACTAACAATCAGATGCACAACTAAATGTATCTTTCTCTGTTTAGCATCCCAGTGTAAAAACTTAACTTAGATCTAACATTTTCAGAAAAAAACATTAAAATCTTTTAGGCAAAATAGGTCTCTCACAAGTCAGCTGGCCTGAGCCTAGAAAAGGATTGTGTGTGTGTGTGTGTGTGTGTGTGTGTGTGTGTGTATGTGTAACAGGGGACTGAATCCAGGGCCTCTGCACATACAAATCCTTTTTAATTAAAAAAAAAAATTTTTTTTTTTAAATTTTGAGACAGGGTATCAGGAAGGTGCTGCATTGCCATGCCACTCAAACTTATGATCCTCCTGCCTCTGGTACTACTGGCATCCAAATCACTTTTTTGAAGGACTATTCTTTGTCATAAGCACTCTCAATCTGTGAGTTCTGCCTCTGGCCTGTCTGTGTCCTCCAAGAGGTAGACAGACCCAGATCCCACTGTGCCCTGTCAACACAGAAGGCCTATGAGTGTTGGCTGCACATGGCTCAGGTGGCCACATGTGCTGAGGCTGGTATCTTTGGAGAAAGTGCAGTGACCCTAGGGTGAGCAGTCTATGATGAAATGAGGTCTGGAGACAGGTGTTTCCCCTGTACTGCCTCAGACCCCACAGAGTCTAGAGGGCACTCAGGCCGAGGAAAGGGCTCCTCTCTTCCTGCCTAGGCCCCAGGGGGGGTCCTGCCACACTTCCTCCTAGTGCTCAGTCTCTGTGTCTCCCCATGTAAAACCCACATCTGATGCTGAGAAAGCCAAAGAGCACACACAACCTGCAAAACCTTGCTCTTGTTCAGATTAACTGAGTCCTGAGTGAGGAGGTGATGGGTGGGGGCTGGGGTTCTTAGATGCCAAAAGACAACACTGCCAGGCCAGTCTCACCACTGGATGTAACTGCCTGCTCCAATCCTCATTTGTCTTTTAACTCTAATTTAACTCAGAAAGTGTTACTTTGCGAACCAGCTGGTTCACAAAGTTAATCTAAGCAGAGAACTCTAAATTAATCTCAAACAGAATAAGATGAAGCTGTAGTGTACGCATACAGTTCAGCACCTAGAACTAGTAGGACGTCTGGTGAATGTTCCACATAGACACTGACATGATATGATGCTGTCCATGTCTAAGAGAGGTCAGTTTCCTTCTTTTTGGATAAAGACACTCAAATCTAAATTTTATCTCATTAACAAATCAACCTTTGATCTCCATAAATCTGTATACTAAAAACACAAGCACAATAAGGAAATGCCTGTTGTAATGGCTGCTATGCCTCCGCCACTGTCTTCCTTTGTGGTACTAGGGATTGACAGGGTCTTTGCACTAAGCTACATTCCCCAGCCCTTATTTTACTTTTAATTTTGATCAGGTTCTTGCTGTACTAAGCTGCCAAAGCTGGGCTGCCACCTCTTTTTTCACCTGAGTATCACCCAGTTCCTGCAACACACATCTCACATACCTAACAAGTATGGCAAAGGGAATTTCACAACATCCTACACATAAACTCAAGTCCTCCCACCTCTATAATGCTGCTCCCACAGATTAAGTTGTGGGGTGGTCACTGCTCTGCCGGAGGCTCATACATACCCCAAGAGTCGTGTTCTGCTTGTTGTAGCCGGCAAAGTGAAGGATACTCTCAGTAGCCATGGCCAGCCCTGTGTGCTGGGACAGTCCCGACACCCAGTTCTGATGTTTGTTCAAATATTCCTGAAACAGGAAGAAAATATGCTATTTCACATAGAGGGAAAAATAAAGCTTTATAAATAAGGTGTGGAGTACAAACAAAAAAAGCCAGATGTGGTCACACACACCTATAATCCCAGCACTTGGGAGGCTGAGGCAGGAAGATTACTGCAAGTTCGAGGCCAGCCTAGGCTACAAAGTGAATTTGAGGCCATCCTGAACTACACAGCAAGACCCTGCCTCAAAAAGACAAACAGCAAGGTGTGAGATAGCAGAGGAAGCACCAAGTTTTAATGCTGTGTCTGCACCTCACTCCCCAGCTGTGAGACAGTGAGTAAGGTCAAGACCCTTTGTGACTGGCTGCTGCTCACCTATGAGTGAGGGCAACGCCCAAGTCCCAGAGTGGCTGTCATGTGGAAGTGCACTGTCACATAGTTAACGGGAGAGGATCGCTCCTTGCTGAGCATCTGTCACTTACCAAGAGATGTGTTGGCCACTGGGGACCAGCTGCAAGGCCTTGGTCCTGCGGGCAGTGTGCAGCAGTGTGGGCTAGAGCCTGCATACAGGCCTTGGCCACTGCCACAGCACCCCTGTTGCCCAAGGTAGCCAAAACTGACACCAGGAGCCTACGACAAGCACCTGAGCCACCCTGGCTGGCCAGGGGAGGAGGCACTGGGGCAAAGAGACCCCTGCCCGAGCCCAGAGGTGGGAAGAAAACCTCCTGCTCTGGGGACCACAGGAGCTCACACCACTAGAGCACCACCTACAAGAGTAAAGTTATGGGGTTGTGGGCTGGGAGGTTCTGGACCAACAGAAACTAACTCCCCACAGAGAAACACATGAGCATGTACACACAAAACTATGCCACAGAAATCCATCCATGGACCCCATGGTTTCCGGGAGTTGCTAATGATCAAGCTTAAAAGGAAGTACGCTGACCAGATTTGCTATTAAAACTGGACCACTCTGTTGGGCACAGATGTGGGCAGACAGGAAGGCTGAGGCTGGGGCAGGAGGGGAAGATGCGACTGAGCAATGAGAGCTGTGTGATGATGGGAGTTCAGAAGGGGTGGACTGTTGCAGAAAAAGCAAAGCAGGATCAGGGTGGGGTGCCAAGGGGATACCTGGGGGAAACAGAATACTCCAAGCTCTGTCATCTTCCACTTCTTTTCTAGGACAGGCTTACCTGAGAAAATGCTAGGGAAAACACAGTTCTCTCTACTGACTCCTTTTTTGTCTACTAAACCTTTTAGGCATTAAAGGGCTCTTCCTTATTTAGACTGCAGCCTACATGAAACAAAAGCAACCAGACATTTCCCAAATATTAATAGTTTGAAAAACTGCTAGTTTGAAGAATTCGGGTGTGCAAATGTGAAAGCTACAAGGAACCAAATGGTGGAGTGGGGTGGCTTATTAACCAGGCCCAGTGGCTTTGTCCAGCTTCGCCTGTGGGTCTGGCCCACAGAGGGGCCATCTGGTCCCACTCCCCCTTGCTGCTCAACCCCTTTGCAGAAGGAGAAAACTCCCAGCAACCCTAGACACAAGCCCCATGTTCTTGTACAATGCAGTTCCAAGCAGCCTCAAAGGCTCCTGGAGCTGGCTGCTCTACCCTTCCTGGATCCCACATCCAGAAACTATTTTTCTTTTTTTTTTTTTTGAGTTGGGATCTTGCTATATTATCCAGGCTGGCCTCAAACTTGCAATCCTCCTGTCTCAGTCTCCCAAACAGCTGGTATTACAGGCATAAGCTAGGAGGCTCAGACTCTAAAACATTTTTGAACTGGCCTTGAAATGTGAGGTCAATTTCATAAGCTCCTCTCAACACACCTGCTCTTTGCTAACCTAGATTCCTACTAGTGGCTTTTTTCTTATTTCGATCTGTCCTCCCCCCCCCTCACACACACACACTTTGTTTGGGGTACTAGGGATTGAACCCAGGGCGTTTGCACTGTGCTACAGCCCTAGCCCTTTTATTTATTTTAAGACAGGCTCTCAGTAAGTAACTAAGTTGCCCAGACTGGGCATGAATTTTCAATCCTCCTGCCTCAGCCTCTCAGAGTGTTGAGATTACAGGTATGCGCCACCACATCCAACTCTTTGACTCCTTTTGAAGGTGACTCTTTACTCTTACACACTGTGGTATTTTTGTTCTATTTCTGTTTGACTGTCTCTAGAACAATGGCTCACCTTTCAATTATGCACATTTACAAGTCAGTGCTTTTGTCTGAAAAAAAAAAACCAAACAAACAAAAAATTCTTATGTACCTACTCATACAGCTACGCAAAGTCTTTTTCCAGGTAGAGCTTTACTGACACACAAGTCCTTGACTTTGCCTAAGGTGCATTCAATGCACTCAGCTTTTGGCACTGCTGCCTCCCAGCAGTCTCCTCTGCCCACCACACAGCCCCTATACATCTCACATGTAGATGGTCAGGTCTGGGCCTGCCCACCGTGGTGGCTACCTCTCCTCCTGCTGCCCTGACCAGCACAGTCACCCATCAATGCTCCTAACAGAGTAGCACCTTGAGATGCTAGTACTGAGTGACTAATACTCTCAGGCTCAAAACTGACTAATGTTCTTGGTCTCTGTTTATTTACCCTGGTGCTGTTTGTATTTTGAGTTCACTGTGTTTGTGCAAAAGCTCTCTGGACTGTTCAAAGGAGCTTATCAAGATTGCCTACATGGGCTAGGGATTTAGCTCAGCGGCACAGTGCCTGCCTGGCAAGCGCAGGGTGTGAGTTCAATTCCCGGTACTGAAAAAAAAAAAAAAAGAGAAAGATTGCCTACATGTACCATTCTCCATAATGAATGTGATCATTATGTACTGCAAACATGTACTAAGAAAAATAAAAAATTATAAACACAAAGATTGCCTTTGATGATTTCAAGAAAGTACCCATTTAGCTCAGTGGCACAGCGCCTGCCTGGCAAGTGTAAGGTCGCAAGTTCGATCCCCGGTACCAGAAAAAAAAAAAAAGTACGTACCTGTAGGTGGGACTTAGTGACTGTGGGTGCCCACTTCATGGCCTCCTGCAGGATCATTCCACAGCGGGCAGCAAAGTCCTTCACAATGCTCTGGAGATGAGTGACAATTCTTTTTAACAACTGAAATCAGCCTATTGGAACTGTTGTAGTAACTGACATGGGCTCAATTGTTTCCTCCAAAAAAAATCTATGTCCATAAAACCCTAATTCCCAGTAGCTCAGAATAAAACTGTACTTGAAGACAGGGCTTTCAAAGAGATGAGCAAGTTACAAGGCCTTAGGATGGGCCCTAATCTAATCTGGCTAGTATCCTTATGAGAAGAGGAAATCTGGGTACCTAGAGGTACCAGGGATATGTGGCCACAGAGACATCATGGAAGAACATACTGTAGTGAGAGGGCAGCCACCTACATGCCAAGAAGAGCAGCCACCTATGCAGGTACCTTGATCTTGGACTTCCAGCCCTCACAACTGTGAGGAAACAATTCTCTCTTCTTTAAGCTATCCATTCTATGTTACCTGGCTACAGTAGCCCTAATAGTGATCACGTTCTAACACCAAGGATCCAGGGGACAGGAAGTCACATACACTGTGCTCTGTCATTCTTGCTCAAGGCTATGTGGCAGGACCTATATCATGGGGCCACAGTACAGCGCATCCTGGGTCAGTAACTAAAGGGAAGGTTGTCCTCACATGCACATCATTGCACAAGGAAACTCCCCAGTGACAGCTGGTCTGGCTCCTGTTCAGATTAACTGCTGAGTTAGGTCATGTCCTTGCCCCTGGCTGGAAGAGCTTGGAGCTGAGCTGAGGTGAGCTGAGCTGAGCTGAGTTTCTGCCCTGCCACAGCAGGGGCTCTGAGTTAGACTAAGTTGGGAAGAAGAAATACCCAGTTCCTCATCCTCATTTGGAGTTATTTACTCTGCCTTCTGGTTAGTCGCAAAGCTATGTCACTCTATTACCACAACTGCAAAAGGTGGCACACCTCCAAGTGAATGCATCTGAAAATCACAGGCCAGGAGGTAGACGAGGCTAGGGCTAGTCCTTGCCCTCTGCAGTAGGACCCCGTGCTGGAAAGTGTCCTCACCGTGGGACAGGGCCAAGACTACTCACACTTTTAACTGCTGGGGATGGAGCGACCTCCTGTAGTTGAGTACTTGCCCTGATATACTCAGGGAATGGTAGTGAAAATGGCCCTTGTGCCGGGACCCAGTGGGGCCTACCTCTCGGGCTTCATATGTGTCAGGAACCGTGATCCGATAGGGTGCATCAGGGATGTCATAGTAAGGTTGGTCCTTATGAATATCCTGCAAACAGTGATAGTCCTCTTCCAATCCACCTTTCTGCAGTATTCATGGCCAAGTCTCTGACCCAGGAAAGCAGTATGCTTGCCACCCCTTCCCACCAGTGTCCCATCCACAATGGTCCTCCAGACTTGCTGCAACTTACTGGGAAATACCAGGCGGGGTTTGGGCCCCTTCTTACCCTGCCACAAGCAAATTCACCACCCATAGCATAAATTAGTCTCAGGCAAATCACTGGAGGAGCACCCCATAACACAGGGTAGACAGTGTGCACTGGGAAGCCCAAGGTCACCCAGGACACTCACAGCACTCAGCGACAGGGACAGAGTCTGCAGGATGTCCAGCATGGTCTTCAGTACAGTCCCGCTCCAGAGCAAGTGGGGAAACCTATACCAAAAGCAGGCTCTCAGGGCCCAGGAATCGAGCCTTCCGAGGTGCCTTCCGGTGGGGGTGGGGGTGAGCACCTCAGTCACCTTTCCCTGTACAAGCACAAGCTATATCTTCCGATGACTGCTGAAGGTGGCATGTCAGGACACCCCTCAGGACGGCACCAGCCCTCTCGGGGCTCTCCACAGTGAAGTGAACAGTGCCTGATCAGAGATGACTAATAGGCCCAGTAGGTCCCATTCCTCAGAGCCAGATGCATCCCAAGTGGCCTACTTCAACCCGGTTAACAACAGGCTGTCACAATTATACTAGCCAGGCCATACCCTCACCCTTCCCAAAGCAGTTCTAGTAATTTAATTGCAGAATTATTATTAATCAACTAGGGTTCCCCAATATTTCCCACATCATGGCATAAATAGCAAATTTGTACATGTTACCCTAGCTCAATGATGGTGAACCTTTTAAAGCTTTCAATGATACAAACAGCCTGCTGTGGCACGTGTGCCATAGGTTTGCCACCGCTGCCTTAGAGTAAAGAGAAAAAGCACCTAAAAGTAACAGGCGAGGGTTCTGGTGGTCCTCGCACTGGAGGAACAGCACCTTTGTGCAACCTTAAAAGTCACCCATGGCCCACTGCTCTAAAGCCTGGCTCAGACACGTGCCACATGTGTGTAAGACTTGTTCTGGTTCTTGTGGCTCCTGGCTGGCTTCTGACTCATCCTTGGATGGTGCAGTTACCTGGACCAGGCATGCTGCAACTATGGCAAGTTTCCAAACCTCTGGAGATTTAAGGAGTTGCAGGCAAGCTTAGTGTGGGTGTATACTACCACTGCCCTCACACCTTAGCAACGGTGGAACAGACCGCCTGTGAAAGTTCTCATCAGAGTGGGAATATTCCCCCAAGAGGGTCTGCTTTGGTTCCCACCACAGAGTAGAAAAGGGCGAATATGAGCTTTTGCTCCTGAGAAGCCCATAGTTTATTCATTCTACTTAGGGACTGGTGGCTAGACCTTGGGTTAAGAGATGATGGGCTGGATCTTCCAACCATAGGTGAGGCGCAGGGACATGACTCCTATCAGTAAGAGAGGTACTATAAAAATCCTTACCAGGCACGGTAGTATACAACTATAAACCCAGCACTCAGAAGGCTGAAGCAGCAGAAGTTCCATGAGTTCAAAGCCAGCCTGGGCTACATAGTGAGCTCAAGGCTGGCCTGGACTATATATATATCTCTAGACTCTTCCCCAAAAATCTCAACAGTTCAGAATTAACAGAGGTTTCTGGAGTAAAATTCAGACTCTGAAGCAAACTCACTGACATTCCAGGGGAAGGCTACAGCACCCTTGAGAGTTTTTGTTTTGACACCACTGTCTTCTGGACTGATGATGTAAGGATGAGTTCCTCACATTCCAAATCACAAACATTTACCCACATGCACACAAGAACCAGTGGGAAATGGAACTTACTTATCCACCAGACCAGAGAGGTACTTGTCTGCCACCCTCCTTATCCTCTTGTGAATGTGGTTGAAGTTCACCAGCAGAAACTGAGCATGTCGCTCCAGTTCCTCTTCATTTTCCTTTGTCTTGGCCTAGAGTTAGAAAAGAAGGTAGGACAGTACCCCTGTGCACGGTTCTACTGCAGATGCATGCTCATCCTCTGAAGAGGCTTACTTTATCTGCCATCATGTTCAGGAAGGCATCAAACACTTTGTCTGCGACAGCAATCACACACTGCATCATCCCTGAAACAAAAGGTTTCCATGGATCAGACACAGCCACGCTGGCACTGAACTCATAGACTCAAGGGATCTTCCCACCACAGGCTCCCAAGTAGCTGGGACTACAGGCTCATGCCACCACATCTCATAAATGTTTTCTTTTGAAATAATTCTAGATTTAGAGCCCGGTGCACAGATAACAGTTTCCATGCACCCGTCACTGGCTTTCCTGGATATTAAAATCTGCTGTACAATCAGGCTAAATTTGGATGAACACTGATAGAACTGTTACTTAAATGTCAGGCATTACCTGAACTTCTCAGTTCTCCCATTCACATCCCTTTTCTGTTATAGGATTCAATTCTGGATACCACAAGGGATTTGCTTATCACATCTCCTTATTCTAATCTGTGTTGATTCTTGGTCTGTCCTTGAACTTCATGACCTTGATACTTCTGAAGGTCACAGGTATTTAGGTATCTGATATTTGCTCATGATTAGTTAAGGATCTTGGTGATTTCACCATAGAGTTGATATGCTCTTCTTATCATATCAGATAAAGGGTCTGAGATACCCATATCTTTTATCACTAATGAGGTTAATCTTGATCACTTGGTTTGAGTGAGTATTTTTCCCTTTGCACACTAGAATTGAGTCAACCAACTCACACTTGGGACTTAGGGATGAAGTGCCATCTCCTGAAGAGGATTTGTGGATAACACTATTAAAAATCACCACAATAACATAAATATTTAAAGAAAAATACTTTGCAATCACACAGACATCGTATTTCTCTTTAAAATTTTGCTTACTAACTTTAGTATCCCTCTGTAGATTCTGCCTATAGCAGTTACTGTGGCTGTCACAGGGATTTCCTGTTTCCCCTATTCATTCTACTTTTGTTAAGTGGAATTCTATAAGGAAAGGCCATCCCCACTTCCTTATCTTTATTCAGTAATCTAATCAGTATGGACTCGTGGATATTTACTGTACTTATTGGGTTATAATCCAATACTACAGCTATTTTGTTGTTCAAATCATTCTAGCTAGAGCTCTCAGGTCAGCTCCCATGTCCTCCTGACATGTTTTTTTCCCTCTTAGTATATCCTTACTTCATGGTTCAGACTGAACACTCCAAATCTGAAAATATAAAACACTACCAAAAACAAACAAAACGCTACAAAATCTGAACAGTTTGAGAGACAACATGAGACTCAAAAAATTGCAGAGTTAAGCTGGTCACAGTGGTGCATACCTGTAATCCTAGCACTCTGGGAGCCTGGAGCAAAAGATTAGCAGGTTTGAGCCCAGCCTCGGCAACTTAGTAACTTAGTGAGACCCTGTCTCAAAATAAAAAAAGGTTGGGAGGCTGGGCATGGTGGCATATGCCTGTAATCCCAGCACTTGGGAGGCTGAGGCAGGAGGATCATTGTGAGTTTAAGACCAGTCTGGGCTCCAAAGTGAGCTCAAGGCCAGCCTGAACTGCATAGCAAGACCCTGTCTCAAAGAGAAAATAAATAAATAAATAAACGGGTTGGGGATGTAGCTCAGTACAAGGGACCTGGGTTCAATCCCCAGTACCACTAACATGTGTGCACAGACACACACACAGGTATGCACACATGCGTGCACACAAATGCTCATGCGCACACATATCCTACAGTTTACAGCATTCCAGATGTTGAATTTTTGGATAAGGGATTATCAACCAGTAAAGTCTATGCAAATATTCCATAATACAAAAATCCTGAAATCTAAAACACTCCTGGTTCCAAGTACTTTGGATGAGGGGTACTTCACCCTTTTTACAAAGTATTCTGGGCTCGTTTTGTATTTTCCTTACCCTATCCCCTCCCTGGAATCAACCACTTCTCCATGCAGTTCTGGTTCCTGTTACTGAAGAATGGCTTTTAGATCTGAGCATGAGTTGTGCTCACTGTATCAAGGGTGCAAAGCAGGATGTTAAGCATCAGAATGCAGTGAGAATCAGTATGAACAAAAGAACTGTAAGAAAATGCCACTTGGTCCTCCACAACACTGTCTCTCCATCCAGTGCCTTTCAGATGGCTCAACAGTAGGCAGAAATTAAGCAGGTATTACCAGCATTGTAACCCAGACCCAGCACACAGCCTGAGACATACAGCCTTTTCATTGCTATTTATTACAAGGATGGATGGGTACCAACACAGCTCGCAGCAATATGGAAAGTGATTGGTGTATCCTTCACAGATACCCAAGGGTAGATAGACAATCTTTTTTTTCTTCCTTTTGTCTGTGTTTTCAGTACCAAAAATTGAACCTAAGGCCTTTTCACTAAGTTGCCCAAGAGCGACTTGAACTTGTGATCCTCCTGCCCAAGCTCAGAATTACAGGTGTCAACATTCTGTTGAGACTCTTTATTTTCACCTACCTACCTTCTAACCCTTTTATCATCTTCCCTTCCTTCCCTCCTTCCTCCCTTCTGTTGAGATAGTGTCTCACTATGTAGCCCAGGCTGGCCTCTAACTTGCAGTGATCCTCCTGCTTCAGCCTCCTGAGTGCTAGGATTACAAGCATGCTCCACCACACCTGGCTCCCTTTCCTCTTTTGAGACTGCTTTGTTGAGAGTTTGTTTAGAGGTTCTCGCAGGGTACCACATCTATTCATATACCTTCACCAAACAATGGTCCTCCTCTATCTGGGGAGGTCATCCACTTCAACCAAGTGCACAGCTTCAGGAGGGAAGCACATGGAGTGGTGAGGAGGAAGGGGACTCCAACACAGCCAGCTGGATCCACCAGATCAACTGAGGTGATCAATGGGGTGACAGATGTCACAGCCAAATCACCCTCGCATCCTTGAGACTGCCTTTTTAAGAGGCTGAGTTGGGTACATGAAATTTTAGTTGAGGTACTTGCTTAGTATAATATTTTTCATATATACAGCTTTATATATGAGTATATATGAGGTAAGTAAAAAACTGAATCTCTCAGTTCCTAATAAATAATCAGGTAGTGATCAGATGCCAATAAATATCACAGTAGCAGTGAATATTTATTAAATCTAAAATTTCTGCTTAAAAAAAAAGCCATCTTCCTTCTTGTTCCTACAGCTAGTTGCAGATTACTAGTGAATTAACTGTGCAAGTGGCAGGTGAGCAGCAAGCTCCTGGCCTTATTTCCAGGAAACATGGCTTACACATGTGTGGAGGAGGTAGGAGCCTTTCCTTCTAGATTTGCTAAGTGTTTCATATCCCCTCACTCTTGGTTATTTCTAAAAATTCATGAATAACATGTCTCTAATATTGTTTCCTTTCCACCTCTTTTAGGAAGGAAAATGAAGAGAAGTAAATTCAATAGCTGCACCCTTATCGGATTAAGCTAAGTATTATGTTCAGACCCAAAACAAATGATTAATTTAAAATCAGCCCTCAGGAGGATCACTATGAGTTTGAGGTCAGCCTGGGATACAACAGTGAGTTCAAGGCCAGCCTGCACGGCAAAGCGAGACACTGTCAAAATAAACCAACAAAAAATAAAATAATGTAGAAGAAGACAGTGTACTGAAAAAATTTGAAGTGTGTCTGTGAAAACAAATCATTCAAGTACCATTTGATTTCCTCTGATGATAGCAATAGCAACCTGGAGCTCAGACAAAAGGGCAAGTGAGATACCCAGTTTCCAAAAGGGATCTGACTCTATCTGTACTCCCTTGGAAGCTGGTAACATGTACTAGGCTCTTAGGTCTCTCAGGGGTTCGCAGTTTCAATTTTGTTGTTATTTTGTTTTTTGAGACAAGATCTTGCTAGGGGTTCAGGCTGGCTTTAAACTCACTACATAGCTCAGGCTGGCCTGGAACTCATAGTGATCCTCCTGCCTCAGCCTCTTTGGTGCTGGGATTATAAGCATGCACCATCATACCTCTCTGTCGCCCTCCTAAAACCAAATAGTCTTTGGGCGAGCCAACTGTCTAGTACAAAACTCAGCACAAAATTATGGGCTGCCCCATAAATGACAGCGGGAGGATGGATGAGGGGAATAAACCCATGAACAGCAGTTGGTGGTTGATGGCATCTCTCCCCAAAGTCCAACAACTCTAAGCATGCCCTGGACCACTCCTAGAAGCGGCCTCTGGCCTCAAGCAGGTTCCCAACCCCCACACACTGCCAGCAAAGAGAGCTTCCAGAATCCCTGTACTGTCCTTCCTGGCCAGCCCAGCTGGTTCATGGCTGCAGAAACAAATTCATGCACAGAATCTTCTGACTGCTGTGAAGTGTTCATAAACAACTTATTAGAAGCAAGTCTTACATGAGCAGCATTTTGGCATCTCTGGGGTGATTCTTCAAAATATTTCTTTAAACACTCAATTTTCACAAGAAAAAAACAGTTTCTACTATCCAGAGATAATTGTTCCACTGGCAGGAATAAGTTAATAGATTCGGGGCTGGGGATTTAGCTCAGCGGCAAAGCACCTGCCTGGCAAGCGCAAGGTCGTGAGTTCGGTTCCCGGTACCGGAGAAAAAAAAAAAGTTAATAGATTCATCAGTGTGCCAATGGCTTCTGTTATGGAAAAGACTGATCACTACTATTCATACTTAATTAATATTACATTTATTAAAAACATAGCGACCAGCATCTCTCAAAACATTTACATAGGCAGTTAATCAAAATTCATGGATTCTATAGCCAGGCGTGGTGGTGCATACCCGTAATCCCAGCACTCGGGAGGCTGAGGCAGGAGGATTGTTGCAAGCTTGAGACCAGCCTGGGCTACAAATTGAGTTCAAGACCAGCCTAAACTGCATAGTGAGACCCTGTCTCAAAAAAGACCAAAAAAAAAAAAAAAAGAAAGAAAATTCATGGATTCTACCAAATTTCCTTGCATGTTTAAACATGATTGTAATTTTTTTTTTTTTGAGACATAGTCTTGCTATGTAGTTCAGGTTGGCCTTGAACTCACTATGTAGCTCAGGCTGGCCTTGAACCTACAGTGTTCTCTGACCTCAGCTTACTGGGTGTTGGGATACAGGCATGGCCACCAGGCCTGGCAACCTGATTATAAACTTAATCAAATTATTCTAAGCATGGGGCTGGGGATTTAGCTCAGCGGCAAAAAGCGCCTGCCTGGCAAGCGCAAGGTCGTGAGTTCAGTTCCCAGTACCGGAGAAAAACCAAAAAAAAAAAAAAACAAAAATTATTCTAAGCATTTAATTACATCATAGGTCTAATTTTCAATACCTAAATTTTTTAAAAATATCTTATAAATCAGACTTATCAGTGCCCTTCCATTGAAACTAGTAAAAATGCTTTTTCTATGCATTTAACTTTTTTCTTTGCTGACTCCATTTTATGTAACATCTTTCCTTCTGCTTCTTCTTCTTGGTTAAACTTCTGCAAAACTCAATTTAATGTTAGCTCTTTGTAAGCTTACAAAATGATACATAAATAGCATATAAGAAAACCCACAGATTTTATGTGTTCAATTTGATGACTTCTACACAGCTGTACAGATTCATGCAACCACCACCCAAGATACAAAACATGTGCATCCATCCAGAGTTCTTGAGTCTCTTTCCAGTTTTCATCTCTTTTTATTCCTATTCCCCTCTTGAGTTTGCCTTACTACGGGTTTTGTAATATTTTTATGCTTTCCTGGAGTTTCTACTATTTTTCTGTCTTCCTAGGAATTTGATCCTCTTGGCAGGGACTTGTGACAGCTGAGGCCCTGGATGCAATCAAGTCGGAGGATATGTTGCACTGTGACACGTGTGCTCTGTACAGATTTTTGTACTCTGAAATGTTCCCAGAAATGATGGAGGCCCTGTTTGGGCAGGGTCCACAGAGCCTGGCTTGCTGTCCTGGCATTCCTGCCAGGCCTGAAGGCTTCTTCAAACAGGGGCTCCTCCTAATTGGCACATGGAGACCATGACAATGGATGTGTTTGCAGCCAGCTCTCTGTGACTCACAGAGTCTCTTTAACTGGCTATTCTGTGGGGCTAATCTGTCTATCACCCACTGGATGTTCCCCCTACTGGTTCACTCTCTGTGCCACTTCCCCTGTTGTCATTTGGATCTGGAATGTCATCTCAAAGCCTCAAGTGCTCAGAGGCTGGGCTTGTGGGAGGTAACTGGATTATGGAGGCATTACAGTTAACCCATTAGGAGGTGGGGACCAGTTAGAGGCAGATCACTGGGGGACGACCTAGAAGGGTGAACCTCCCTCCCCTGTTCCTCCCTTCTATTGCTGCTTCCTGGCAGCCATGACATGAGCAGCGCTTCCTCTGTGATGCCTCTCTGCCAAGTTGCTTTCTGGCTTGGAGCCAACTAACCATGGCCACCTCCTCTCCTTTAAATTGTGGGTATTGAGTACTACTTTGTCTCAGTGATGAGAAAGTGACCAAGGCACCCTCTAATGCTGGTGCTGGACCTTCTCCTGGACTGTGTGGCTCTTTCCTGGTGTTCCTTCTTTCCTGCGTATGCCAAGAGAAACAACTATATGGCTCCATTTCACACAGACAGAATCTTTTTTTAATTTTTTTTTTGAAAAACCTCCAGACAGAATCTTTTTTTTAACTTTTTTTGTTCACATAGACTTACTGGAAGAAAACAGCATTACATATCAATTTGGCCCTCTTTCTATCAGATCAATATTTACCAAATCAATCAACCACACAGATCAAAAATAGTCGGGGAAAAAACATTGCATCTGTACTGAACATATACAGGCTTTTTTCCTTGTCATTATTCCCTAAATAATATAGCATAACTATTTACATAGCATTTATATTGTATTATTAGTAATTTAGAGACTGTTTAAAGTATATGGGAGCATGAGCATAGGTTATATGCAAATAGTATGCCATTTTGTACATTCTCAGGTTTTATTATTTGTTGCAGGTCCTGAAACCAATATCCCTTGAATACCAAGGAATGACTGATGTATATATATCCTTTTTTAATTATAACCATCTTAATTAGACATTTTATATTAAACTCTACTTTTATAATACCATTATGAATTCATTCATAGCTTTCCTAATCTAAACTTGCTTTAACCAAGCAAATTTTTTTAAATGCTAATATTTACATTCAAATTATAATGATTTACCTACTGGGGCTCCCTTTAAACTGGTTGCCTGGTTGTCTCAGCCTGGTCCTGACATTCAAAAAGCACAAATGCTCTCTAGCAAAAGGAAAACCCTCCAGGTCCATCAATGGCCGTCTGAGGAGCTCTGACTCCTTTCAGCAAAGGATAGTATTAGGGATCAATATCTGGGTACAGAAGCACACCTGAACAGAGAGATGGTACAGTCCTTCTGCTTTAGGGCTCCTTGCAGAAGTAGCACAAGCAGGAATACTTATGTATGTATATTTTTTTAATTTTTATTTACAGTACTAGGGATTGAGAGCACAGAGAGTATGAGCTACAACCCCAGACTTTTTTTCAGTTGCTGTTACTTTGAGGCAGGGTCTTGTTAAGTTGCCCAGATTGCCCATTAACTTGTATCCTCCTGCTTCAGCCTCCCAAGTAGCTGGGATTATAGGTATGTGCCACTATGCTTGGCTAGCAGACCTTTTTTTTTTTTTTTTTTTTTTTTGCTTTATGCTGATTTTCCAATATAGCATGTAACTTCATAAACCTATTTTCTCTGTGTGGACAGAAAATAAAAAGTACTACTCCCTTTTATTCTATTACAGATCAATTCATCATGAGAGTACCAGAATAATAAACTTACCAGATTTGTCTTTCTGAATAGCTTTATCCTCAAAGTAGCAGAACATTACTTGGAATCGATCAGGATCTGTTGAACGTAGTACCCTAGTAAGGAGAATAGCTTTAAATAATTTTGAAAAATTCAGGCCCTTTGTATCAGATGACACTGTTCAGAACTGGTATAACTATGAGTAACAGACACCCTCTGCCATTTATAAAAGACTTGGACTCATTTTAATTACAGTGCTGACTG
Source organism: Chinchilla lanigera (assembly GCF_000276665.1). Classification (NCBI taxonomy): domain Eukaryota; kingdom Metazoa; phylum Chordata; class Mammalia; order Rodentia; family Chinchillidae; genus Chinchilla; species Chinchilla lanigera. The sequence continues at coordinate 19,546,415 of NW_004955442.1, read as the reverse complement.
CATTACCCAAAATGGAAATAATTAGCATACCCACTGATAAAAAACTGGTCAGATAGATCAAAGCACAGCCATTCGATGATATCACATAGCCATTAAAACAAGAGGGAGCCCTCTATGTCCTGTTACAGGAAAACATCCAAGAGATACGACTAAGTGAGGAAAGCACAAACAGGCATAGCACGATCCTACTGGTAGGTTTTCTAAAGGCCTATCTGTGCTTTTGTATGGGTTGAATACAGGTTTGCCTACGCACAAAAAATGTGTAGAGGGAAAATGAGATAATCAGCAGGTTATCTCTGCACGGTAGGAATGAGGGGCTGGCAAGGGGCTAGGAAGTGAGACCTGCATTTCTTCACCTTTAAATTCTTATGTACCATCTGTTGGTTTTGTTTTTCTCTTTTTTTACTCTGTGCATCACGGACTTTTTAAATAGTAAAATATATCATGGGGGGATAGATATGAACAAAACATACACATTGAAATCCCCTTCAAAAAATGTGAAACTAGGAAGGAATGGCAGAGCAAGGCAGTGATGGGGAAGTGTGAAAATAATCAAAGTATGTTATGTGTATGCATGAATCTGCAAAAATGAAACTCACTAACCTGAATAACAAAAAAAAATGTTTAAAAATCCAGACAAGGTTTTCATAGTAAAATATAATTACTAATAAAATATTTTCATGCATGCAGAAAAGAGCTTGAAAGAGCTCTTGTAGGCATGAAAAAGCAAAGGAAAAAATATTTAACCTTCAGGAAAAGGAAGGAAAAGAAAAGAAACTCATATGCTTGTCTGACAGCTGCTTTACAGAGCCATTCAGAGTGCTGGAAGCTCCCCGCAAAAGCAGGAGCTTGGAGTATGTGTCCAAGGCCTCCACGCTCGCCTCTCAAGCGGTTGCCTCCACAGTGCCTTCCAGGCCCTGGAAGTCTACATTCTTGGGTGCTCACATTGCATATATGGCTTTTACTTGACTTCTCACATTTTCCCGTGTTGTTTTAAAGCTTTCCCCAATACCAGTGGTTGGGAATTTAAGCCAAATTCTTGAATAAAGGCCTCAGGGTTGTATCTCTACGCTAAGTTAGGGCTCTCAGGGACCTGCCAGTAGCCCAGAACCCTGAGAACCTTGTGGGGAAAGGACTGTGTCTGCTAATGGGTTGATTACTGATGGTCGGCTTATGATCTCCAGCTGAACTGAGTGAACTGAGTGAACGTGGTGCTGGGTGTGGGAGGCTTGCCTGAGAATTGTTACCATCAGCTGAGAGGCAGAATTGGAAAGGGATAATGAATTTCTCCTGTTGGTTTTAGTCACATTCTTTGTTCTAATAAGAGGTGATTGAGATCAGTGATCAAGGCTGCCGCAGTCCGAGAGACTATAAGCCCCCTTATCCCAGATTTTTAGCTCTCTTGTTTTTCTTGTCTCTTTTACCTTTTCTTATTTATTCACGGGCACCTCATTCTCGGGACCTGTCACTATAGTTAATACCAACAGAACCTGAAAATATTCAGGCACACTTGTAGGGGGATGGGAGACAGCTCTTCCAGTCATATGCACTAGCATTAAAATTGCTAGCAGGTTTTTTGTTTTGTTTTATTTTGTTTTGCTTATTTTATTTTGGCTTGTTTTTCTTTGAAAATGTACCCTTTGATGGGGAAGGTGGGGACTAGAAGGAACCATGCTAACATTCTACAGGGGGTGGTGGAGACATCAGTAATTTTTTTCCCTCTAGTTATCTGGCTCCTTCTTCTGGCCTTCATTAACAAGCGGCAGAGCGCTTAAGAGATCACTTGGGTTTCAATTTACATTAGAGATTATAATCTTGGGTGACTTACTTGTCTCAGTTCCTTATCTGTAAATGGGCATATAATAACGCTAATCTCATAGGTTTGTTGCAGAGGGTTGTAAACTTAGTCCAGTACCTGGCACAGCAGAAGCACTCAATTCATGTCAGCTGTTTCTGTTATCATGACAGCAATTATATGCCATAGCAGTCACAGTGGTTAGGACTGCAGGGGTGACAGCTACATTCTAAGCATCAGATTATCTGTAGCACTACTGTAGAGCCTGATTCGTCACACATCACATTAGCTACTTGTACTCAGCTGCAGTCTTGAAAACTGCCTCAGTGAGTGTCCTGGCACCCTTCTCAGTGAGGGCTGCTCCCCAGAGGGACTCCCATCAGTCCATGGACTAAGTTTGTCCTATCAGTTAAGACTGCTCAGAAGCCTTCTTCCTATGAGAGATAGGAGGATGATAATGGAGTTAGGATGTAGGATGTTATATTACACATAGCATTTGGGCCAGGTGTGGTGGTGCATGCCTGTAATCCCAGCACCCAGGAGGCTGAGGCAGAAGCATCCTTGCAAGTTAGAGACCAGCCTGGGCTACAAAGTGAGCTCAAGGCCAGCCTGAACTACATAGCAAGACCCTGTCTCAGAAAGACAAAAAAACAAAAAATAATAAATAATAAATAGACATAGCAATTGGTACAAAAGAAGGAGGGGAACATGAGAAAAGCCAAGGGTACTTTTGTTAATATGTTTTGGGGTGTCTTGTTATGCACTTCAGGCTAGCCTTGAACTCACTATGTAGCCCCAGTTTGCAACTGAACTCACAGCGATCCTCCTGCATCAGCCTCCCAAGTGCTAGGCTAGACCACTAGTATGCTTTTTAAAAAAGCTTTCATGTCTTGGAAGGAGTAGAAAAAAATTTCATGCATAGAATGGCACAAAAATATAAACTCTGCTCTAACACAGATGTGCAGAAGGTAGGGGCTCATGTACCTCATGTATTCCAACCGGTACACAGACAACAGGTATGTCGACATGGCAAAGTCCAGCTTGTTGATAAGAGCAGACACTTCAGGAGGAGGGTCCAGCAGGTTGATGATTGTGCTTCGAAGCTCACTCAGCTCAGCCTGGAGGGAAAGAAACATTCACAGACTCATGAGGGCATCTTCCCAGGAGAAAGGAGCCCCAGAGGATGGCAACAGGTGTACACTGAAAAGGTCTGGGATGATCATTAAGGAAAGTTTAGCAAAAGTGAGAAGAGAATCCTTACAGGGGTGACTGTGTCATTCTTCATGGCTGAGTTGTACTGGAGAACTGACCGCAGAGGTTCTTTGCTGGGAAAGGTGAGCAGAGGAGACTTGGTGGCTATTTCACAGACCCCCTCATACCATTCTTCTGGCCAGAGTCCTGTAAGAGAGACAAGGGTGAGGGGTTTAGCTCAATGGTAAAATGCTTGACCAGCATGCGTGAGGCCTTAGGTTCACCTACCAAAGGGGTAGGTGGGGGAGAGAGAGAGAGATGCTCATTTGAGAAGTACTGCACTGGAAATGACCGACAATTTCTGGAGTCCTGGGTCCTTCGTTTGGAATAATTATCCTAAGAACCAGGTGTGCTCCCTGTGACCCCAGCACTTGGAGAGGTTGAGGCAAGAGGACTACAAGTTCAAGCCCATCCTGGGCAACTTAGCAATTTAGTGAAACCCTGTCTCAAAATTTAAAGGAGGGTACCAGGTGGGTGCCCAATTCCAACTATAATGTCTCTCTCTTGAGGGCTCACACTATTTTCCTTGAGTGTGTACCTTCAGTGCTGCATTAAAAAAAAAATCCCTTTATACCTTTTAAAAATCCTATGCTCCCTCTGGGAAGGGTGATGTTTATAAATACTTGTAGAAAGGAACAGCTGCATTTGGACTCACTTTGAATGTGCTCACCCTCATAATCAGGATGAGCCCCATCTCGTCCTTGTTTCCCTTCTCCACTCTGTCTTTCCTGGGAGAGATCAGCCTCCTACCTGAGCCCTCCACAGCGAATCCCATCAGTACAGAGTACAGCCAGAAGTCCCGGAAGAGCTTCTGTAACCGAGGCTTAGCTTCCTTGATGGGTGGCAATCGTCGGGTGAGCTGATATGCCAAAAAGAGAACAGAAGTTATTTCGCTCACAAAACCCTAATACAAGTTAATGTAGAATCAAGCACAGATTCACTCTCTAAGAGCATTCTCAGAGACTTGGTCAGTCACGGCAAGTAGGAAAAGACACACTGAGCAGTACCTCTCAATAATTTCTTAGTAGTTAATTAATTCACTTGTTTATTATCTGGTGCAGCAGGGACTGCGACTGGGAGTTGAAAGCCCTATTCTTGTACTCTAAGGATTTTTTATCTAGTTGAAAGACAGGTGGACAAATAATCACATAATGACTTTTTCATACAGTAATCTTGGGTACAGTCCCAATATGGCAAACAGGTAAAAGCAGGGTTGCTTGGGTGCAGGTGTGAGGAGTCAAATTTCCCTGTACCCTTGCTTGAGATAGTGCCCACCTCGTATGAGTCATGGCACGTCATCATCAGTTTTCTAAAATGGTTACATTGGTGCAAAACACCCAACTAGGCAGGTCAGTCCACAAAGACCCTCCAGGACATGAGCCTCGATATAGTAATGCAGTGAGGTAGTCTCTGCTACCCAAATACTCACAGCTCACAGACACCAAATCTGGCCAGGCCCTGGGCCAAGGACGCAGAGTAAGATAAATGGGGATATTCGTTGCTGGGACAATTCACACAATAGAAGGACTATAGATTGGCAAAACACTTCCTGGAAAGAGACTTGATAATATGTATAAAATATTCTAAATGTCTCCAAAAACACTGCACCCCAAATCCCATCTCTAAGAATCTATCAAAACAATAAGCTAACCAAGCATACTGGCACATGCCTGAAATCCCAGCACTCTAGGAGGCTGAGGCAGGAGGATCAGAGCCAGCCTGAGCAACTTATTAGAGCTTGTCTCAAAATATAAATGAAAATGCCAAGACATACAGGAACACATGATGTTGCACAAATGTCAATACCATTACTGCGGGGGACTAAGGCAAGAGGATTGAAAATTCAAGCCCAGCCCAGGCAACTTAGTGACTCAGCAAGAACCTGTCTCAAAATAAAACACAGAAAATGTCTGGGGGTGTAGCTCAGTATCAGAGCACTTGCTCACTATGTGTGACTGTTGGATTCAAACCCTACTACCCGCCACCACACACACACATTAGAGGTCTTATAAACAGAACATGCGTTGGTGGTTATGGAAAAGATTGGACTTCCAGAATACCTCACTCCTGATGGAATCAGAAGCTCCACAAACTGGCTGGGAAACTCTTATTGTTTCATTTTGTTTTGTTTTGCTTTGTTTTGCAATACTAGGAAACTGAACCCTGGGATATTTCTACCACTGAACTACATCCAGATTTTTATTATTTTTTATTTTCAGACAGGTTCTAAGTTGCCTAGGTGGGACTGAACTTCCTACGTTAGCCTGAGTGCTGAGTTTACAGGAATGTGCCATTCTGCCTGGCTCCTTCAGTGGTTTTTACATACCTAAGAGAAAGTGACTCCACTCTCTGATTTGGGATCCTATTCCTCACTCTATGAGCTTCTGGGTTCCCTAAGGCTTCAACTTGAAAGTGCCCTGTGAATGGCCCCTGTGTTCTGACTCCTCCTGGCCCACGGGTTATCATCTCAGCTGAGCCTGCTCATGTCCCCACAAAAGGAAGAGTAGTTTCAGAAAACCTAGCATTGCATTGACATATCCAGAGATAAGGACAGCATGTGGCTGTGGTCAGCTGGGACTCAGTTCAGGGAAATATTCCTACGCTTGAAGAGAGACAAAAAGGAGTTAGGACAAGGCTACGGAAAGACTCATATGAGTCTTCTCTGGCCCCATCTGATAGAAAGGCTACAAATAGGAAAGAGCAAAAAATAAGGTTGGTGACAAGTGAAAAAAGATAGATTTTTTTTTTTAAAGTCTAAAGAGATGTAACAGACAGATGCAATGCACAAATTCTGACTAGATGCTCAATTAAAAAAAAAAGTTAGGCCACGGATATAGCTCAGTGGCATAAGCACCTGCCTGGCAAGTGCAAGGTCCTGAATTCGATTCCCAGTACAAAAAAAAAGTTAAAAGAGACATTTTTGAAGCCACACAGAAATCTGAATGGAACTGGAATACATGATATACACAAGGACCATGATTTTCCCAGACGTAACTGGTACAGTACAGGGCAGAGAGCCTTCCATTTAAGTGACACATGTTCCAGAGCCCAGAACTGCAGTGTTGCCAAATCCACTGACCTTCAAATTCCCCCATCAATGGCCAATGCCTCCCCACACATATGTAATTAAGCAGATACAGCAAAACTATTAGCTGTTTCGTAAGCTGTTCACATATAGATGTGCATTATTCAACTCTTCCAATTTCTCTGCACCCTTTCTATATTTCTTATTTAAAAGTTGGAAAAAATACCTAACCATAAGGCAAGCTTTGAAACAGGAACAAAAGCAATGGAGTATGTTGACAGATGGTACCACTTTACAGTGGAGGCCAAACCACGTACAATCTGTTACCCATAAATGAGGAACAGATTGAAAAATGTTAAGATTATCAAGAAAGGTTGAAATCTGGTTTTATCAACAGTGAGTTACATGACCAAAAGGCTACATATGCATGAAACATCACTAGCTACTAATCAAAAAAAATTAACAGAAGAGGGCTGGAGGTACACTTCCTTGGCAGAGCATTTCTAGCATGTGTGTAGCCCTGGGTTCAATCCCCAGCATACCCCCCCCACACACACACACAGACACACACACACACACACACACACACGGCAATACATACTCATAGAAATAATTCCAGCAAAGAAGTACATATAGTACAAATGAAAGCTATGGCTTCTCCCCAACTTTTTCTAAGAAAACATGGATTCTGTGAAATGAGAAAGGCTGCCATTTACAAGCATCCACTCATGCCAGGCGACGCTCTACACTTTCCACTCATTCCACTCAGTTCATTTTCACAACCCTTTACTGCAGCAAATGTAATCATCACTTTCATTCTAGAGGGGAGAACCCTGAGAGTATGATTTTAGCCAACTGACTAGTGTGGCTTCATAAATAGCAGGAGAGCAGCAGCCATATGCCACTCTACAGGGAAGATGTGCCAAGCAGAAAGACCAGCAAGTGCCAAAGTTCTGCCAGGGGCTTAGCTTAGTATGTATGAGAACAGAAGAGCTTATGAGGCTGAGCAAACCCCCAAGAAGAGTATGGATGCAAGGAAGAGCCTTCTTGAGCAATATCATGGTACCCAAGTTGAGATGGATTAAGTAGGACAGATGAAACCTCTGAAACAACTCTGACTAAAACTAGAGTGCTATACTAAACCCAAAGCCAACCATACCTTCCATGTCCTGAACATAGTGGCCCTTTATACACCAGCATCTCTCAACAGCAATATATAAGCTGGGCACAACAGCATATGCCTGCAGTCCCAGCTACCTGGGAGCCCTGAGGCAGAAAAATCACAAATTTGTGGCCAACTTGCACAAACTTTGCAAGACCCTGTCTTATTAAAAATAAGATAAAAAGAGCTGGGGATACAGCTCAGTGGTAGAGCGTTTGCCTAACATGCATAAGGCCCTAGGTTCAATCCCCAGCACTGAAGAAAAAATACTTCCATTAAACAGTAACATATAGATGCCCACAGGCCTCATGCAGCCACAGACTCTCCTGCCTAAAGGTTGTGCTCTCCCTATAGATGGTCTCCAACAGACAGATGCAATGCACAAATTCTGACTAGATGCTCAATTAAAAAAAAAATGTTAGGCCAAGGATATAGCTCAGTGGCATAAGCACCTGCCTGGCAAGTGCAAGGTCCTGAGTTCCCAAGCTATGGGTGTCAAAATCAAGGAGCAGGCCTGTGATAAGCTGGTCTCCTAGTCAAGCAAGATTATTATTTTACCTCATAAAATTAAAAATATATTAATTACAGCCCCATAGGCTCAATGAATGCCTAAGAGGACCTAGGTTTGGGAAGTATAACTGAGTAATATCCCTTTCTGTCCTACAACAGACAAGACAGCCACACAGTATGGTTTCCCACAGTCAGTGACCTTTGACTAAAGAGAGGTCTCTACCACAGTCTCTATTCTATAAGCCACAAATCTTATTTTCCCTCCACTTTTCAGTAGGGAATAAGTTTGTGGAGGGCTGAAGACACCTTCCTGATAGCCAAACCAACCATGTCTGCCCTGGTGGTCAGGGCAAGGTCAGATGCTGCGGTCATCCCAGATGGGAAAGGCACAGTGGGAAGACAGATGCATGCTCTGGTCTTTCTTTCAGAGCAGCATTACAGCTATCCCTGGGGTAACTGGCCCCCAGAACTCTGAGTGCCTGGGTTATGTGCAGGCTCCAGCGAGAGCCGCTCCTGAGTACACTTCATGAACCCTGCAACAATCACATTTAAAACCTTCATAGAAGACAAACTGGAGCCTGGGAGTCACCAATCACTAAACAGTGATCAAAGGCACAGCTGAGGGGGTTTGTGCTGACAAAGCTAGTTGGGTGGTGTTTGAATTGGGACATATTTACTTTGGAAAATATGCAATAACAGTCTAGCACCAAAGTTCACATCGAAACTCCACTGGTGTCCCTGGCTGTTTTTATCTCTGTAACTCCACTTCTCAGAAGCACAGGGGTAAGTTCAGTTTCTAATATTTCTATAGATTATAAATTCTCATTTTTGGTATTTAGAGATGGGCAACTAGTTCCTTTATTGAAATACAACTTTAGAAGCTTTCTATACTACCTAAAAAGTGGGCAAATGTTCTTATTTTAATCTGTCTATTATAAAGTTCTATCAATTACATTATTGGGACAACTGACAAAATTGGAATAAAAACTGTAGAAGACATTAAAGTCCTACATCTATGTTAAACTATTCAAACCAGATAACTGTTCTATGATTATGTACAAGAATATTCTTGTGTTTTGGCATTTTTTTCCCTAAAGTATTATTAATAAAGGTTGGAGGGACATGATATAAGAGTCCTAATTTTAAGTGGTTCAGAAAATAATGTGTGTGTGTGTGTGTCTACAGGAGTACATATACATGTATATATACACACACACATATAATAGAGAGATAAAGAATAAATAAAATGTTCCAAAATGTAAGAACATGGTGAATCTGGGGGAAGGGGATATAGCGCTGCTTTACTGCTCTATTCTTTTAACTTTCTCTAAATTTGAATTATTTCAAAATGAAATGTTTTCCAAGCTGCAAGGAGCTACTTCCCCCATTTTGCCTGCTCTGTTTGAGCCTGGAGACAATGAGCTGAGAGAGACGATGGTTTTCAGGTACTCTGCTCTGATGCACAAACAAAAAGGCCAACACCACTCCATAAGAAAGTGCTACATGTTTCCAGAAAAACAAACTTCATGTAATTTATCTCAAACATTATTGCTTCTCTTCAAAGATTGTAATCTGGATTGAAATACAACCTAGAGATAGTTTTTAAATGCCTCATTATTTGTATTACACTAAATAGCAAAACAGTAAAAGATTTACCTTTTAGAGCTTTAATTTCTCAATCCATAGAAAATATCAGGTATTTTCTCTTTTTTCTTTTGGTAAGGAATGAGTAAAAACTTCTTTTTGGCTTTTCATCAAACAATGCAGGAACAAGGCATAAGAGCTTACAAATATACTCTCTGAATACTGAACAAGAACATGAATATCTTCACCCCGCCTTCCTATGTGGCCTCAGATTCATGTTCTTGAACAGTTACTAATTTTTTAGTTTCTTTGGAGTTTTTTCTGTTTTGCTTTGTCTTGTCTTTTTTTGAGACAGGACCTCACTATGTAGTTTAGGCTGGCTTTAAGCTCACTTTGCAGCCCAGGCTGGCCTTGAACTCACAGTGATCCTTCCTGCCTCAGCCTCCCAAGTGCTGGGATTATAGGCATGTGCCACCATGCCCAGCTTAATTTCTTAGTTTTTGTTTTCTTTAACCTTATTATTATTATTTTTTAATCTGTGAATATTTAAGTGCAGCTGAACTGGGAGACTTCCATGAAGTTGCTCATTTTCTCCTTCACCTTTTTTTTCTGGTACTGGGGACTAAACCTACTGCCTTCAAGCTACTTTCCAGACTTTTTTTTTGAGGCACAGTCTTGCTAAATCACTAAGTTGCCCGGGCTGAGCTTGATCCTGCCTCAGCCTAGCCTCCCAAGTGCTAGGATTACAAGCATTTGCCATGATGCCTGGCTCTCCTTAACTTCAAACTTGTTAAAATGTATTACCACTGATACCCACGTTTGACTTAAGTGGGAACTGAGCCCAGTTCTACTTATAGGCATGCACATTAGGAATCACTTCTAGAAATCACTGCATTGGTGCAAACTATGTGCATGCCACTGCAGCCTCAGTGAGGTGCCAAGAGGGAGGGTTAGAAAAGACAACAGATACTTTCCAAATCGGAAACTATGTGACTTTTTCCCTCCAAAATATGTAATTCAAACAATGTTGGAGCTGATTGTTTTAATAGTGCTCTAGATGGAGGACCCACAGAAGAAGACTGGCAGCAATTATTCCCCAAGCCCAGGTAGCTGGGGCATGTCCAGGGATAGATGAGCTATCATTTGAAGGATGCTTCCCTATTTCACTGAAGAGTGAATGCTGCTGTTTATAATGTTCACCCAGTCAGGCAATACATGATCCCAACTTCTAATTATCCCAGAAAGAATAACTGTGTTTTGTTAAATCTGTTGTGTATCTGTGACCATTTCCTATTAGAAGATCTAACTAGGGGAGAGGAGCCACAGGCCCTTGCTAATTATTTGAACTTATAAAGCCTAAAGCAGAACATCTGACATAGGGAGTGTGGGGGGACTCAAACAACATGGCTCAAATCTAATCACTGCCATTCATTCATTCATTGGGGGCTGGAGATCAAGTCCAGGTCTGGGCAAGCAAGAGTGAGCTACTGAGCTAGCTACAGCTCCAACCCAAATCCTTGCCATTTATTAGCAACAGCAATGAAAGGCTCGATTTCCTCATATGTAAAATGCTGCGAGTGCAAAGCTAAACTGTACAAAGTACCTTATACAGAGACTAGCATCCAACAGAAACTCCATCAATAGTCACTGCCATTACCAACATCAACAAAACTGAGAGCAGGGCTGCGAATGGTGGCACAAACCTGTAATCCTAGCACTTGGAAGGCTAAGGCAGGAGGACTACAGGAGTTGGAGGCCAGCCTGGACTACATAGTGCATTTAGGGCCAGAGTGAAGTACAGAGTGAGGCCCTGTCTCAAAAAACAAAAACCAAAAATTAAGAGCAGTTCAAGTGGGGTTACAGTTATATGGTACAGTTACAGTGGTACCTCAATTTACAAACTTAAATTTGTTTTACGGTTTGGGGGAGGATGGGCTGTGTTTGTGTTTATGTGGGGAAGATGGCTATAGTTGTGTCTGCCACCCAGTGCTGAGTTTGCAAATGGAAGCAAAATTTTGCCACTTTTGCTTGTGAACCGAATTGTTTGCAAACAGAAGTGTTCCTAAACTGAGGATTACTCTACCTCCTAAAAAGCTTCAGGCTTTACATTCAAATAATTAGCAGGGCCCAGTAGCTCCTCTCTACCCTAGTCTGGCGGTAGATCTTCTAATAGGAAATGGTCACAGATACACAACAGATTTAACAAAACACAATTATTCCTTCTGGGATAATCAGAAGTTGGGATCATGTATTGCCTGACTGGGTGAACATTTTAAACAGCTATATTCACTCTTCAGTGAAACAAGGAAGCACCCATCAGATAACAGCTCATTTACCCAGGATAAAGTTAATAACTCAGAAGTAAGAGCAAGTTAAGGCCATTTAGTGGCCAAAATTGATTTGACAAGTCAAAGCAAATCCTTCTTGGAACAAGGCAGAAGATGAGTAGAAAAAAACAAGCTACCCACAAAGTCCACAAGCCAATCACAGGATCCCCATTAAACATTACTTTGTTTACTTAAATAAAGGGAATACCCCTCAGGCCTTTAGGGAGAGCCTTCTTTCATCGCCCTCACATAGACTTTGGGTGCCTGGTGAGACCGATTAGGAGCAGTAAAGTGGAGCTGCATCTGATGGCATACACCGATAATCCCAGTGCTCTGAGAGGCTGAGACAGGATAGAAAGCTGGAGCTCAGATTGGGCAATGTAACAACTTAGCAAGAGCCATCCTGAAGGCCCTGAGTTAACTCTCTACTAACACACACACACACACACACACACACACACACACACACAAAGCAGTAAAGTGGAAAAGATTTAGTTCTTCCTGACAGCAAAGTGCATTTGCACCAAATCATATAACCTAATTAGCCTCTGAGGGAAGAGTCTCTTCATGTCTCTCACCATACTGTGTTTTTCCCTCTAGTTTTAGCTCTACAAAATGAAATACCCATTCCACTGTCTTCTCATTTCTCTCATTATAATATCCACATGTGATGGAAGCGAAGGTCTCAAAGATCAGCCAAATAATAAAAACCTAAGCATGCTCCTTCTGCCTGCTGACTTCCACAAAGAAAACACAGTTACTAATGACTGGATTCCAGAGGGGGAGGAGGATGATGACTATCTGGACCTGGAAAAGTTACTCAGTGAGGATGACAACTACATTTACATCATAGATGCAGTTTCTCCAACAGACTCAGAATCCAGTGCTGGAAACATCCTGCAGCTTTTCCATGGCAAGAGCCGGATCCAGCGTCTTAACATTCTCAATGCAAAGTTTGCTTTCAACCTCTACCGCGCACTGAAGGACCAGAGCAATTCTTTTGACAATATCTTCATAGCACCTGTTGGAATTTCTACTGCCATGGGAATGATTTCCTTAGGCCTGAGGGAACAGACCCATGAACAGGTGCACTTGGTTTTGCACTTTAAAGACTTTGTTAATGCTAGCAGCAAGTATGAGATCATGACCATCCATAATCTCTTCCGTAAGCTAACTCATCGCCTCTTCAGGAGAAACTTTGGGTACACCCTTCAGTCAGTCAATAACCTTTATATCCAGAAGCAGTTTCCCATTCTGGATGACTTCAAAACTAAAGTCAGAGAATATTACTTTGCTGAAGCCCAAGCAGCTAACTTCTCAGACCCTGCTTTCGTATCAAAAACCAATGACCAAATTCTGAAGTTCACCAAGGGTCTGATAAAAGACGCTCTGGAAAACATAGATCCTGCTACTCAGATGATGATTCTAAACTGCATCTACTTTAAAGGTAAAAAGTAGCTTTACAGTTTTCAAAGAAAACTTACAATATACTTTTTCAGTACACAGGTAGACTAAATGGCAAAAATTGTATTCTAGCTATAATTTATCCAAGAAAATAAGACATAGGTCAATTCTGGGGCAGGGACAATCATGAGAAGGTGATAGCTGCTGAACCCTAACTCTGTACTTCATAATCACTGGATCCTCATCACATGTGAGATCATCATGGCTACTAGGATTCCCATTTTACAAAGCCACTATACCACAGAGAGGTAAGAGGTTTCTCCCAGTACACATGGCTAGTAGAGAGCAGTCCAGATTGGACTTCAGCAGGCCATCTCTAGCAATCTGTGAAACTGGAAGAAATAACAAAAAACCATTTCAGCATTTGGACAGCCTGGATTTGAGTTTCTTCATTTCCTTTCCTAAATAGAATGGGATATAGTGCAGTGATAGAGCATTTCCCTAGAATGTGCAAGGCCTTAGGTCTAATTCTCAGTACAAAAAAAAAAAAAAAAAAAGTATCAGAGCTATTGGTATGACGTTGGGAAGATTAATGAAGATGAGGAAGAGACCCTCTGAAATGAAGGAAGAAAAGAACATTCAGAGAA
>NW_004955442.1:19513498-19532610 GCF_000276665.1 Chinchilla lanigera | reverse complement strand
CCTACCAGGATCTCTAATGCCGTCAAAAAAAAAGTATCAGAGCTATTCAGATAGAGTAACCAACATTTAATACCTACAACTCCTTTTGAGAATACTTTTGCTCTAACAAGCAGTGGAGGTGGTGAAATTAACCATAATTTTTTTATTTTCTGAGCAACTCTTCTGTGCCAGTCAATATAGAAGGGCACTTTGTAGCCCGGGCTAGCCTTGCACTCACTCATGATCTTCCTGTCTCAGCCTCCTGAGTGCAGGGATTATAGGTGTGTGTCACCATACCTGTCACAAAAACACTTTTAAAAACTTTTTTTTTCTTTTACTGGCTGGGCGTAGTGGCACACACCGGTAATCTCAGCACTCAGGAGGCTGAGGCAGGAGGCTCACTGCAGGTTCGAGGCCAGCCTGGGATACAAAGTGAGTTCAAGGCCACCCTGAACTGCATAGTAAAACCCTGTCTCAAAAAAATTTTTTTCTGTAATACTGAGGACTGAACCTAGGGCCTTCACACAGCCCCAGTCACTACCTCCTCCCCAACAGGGTCTCACTAAATCACTAAATCACCCTGTCTAGCTCAAACTTGTGATCCTCCTGCCACATAGCCTCCCAGAATGCTGAGATTACAGCTATGCTGCACACACCTAGCTCCAAGGGCACTTTTTAAGGAGGCTACTAAACTCTACTCTACTCCACACACACACACACACACGCGCACACACACACACACAGGATTCCTGGAATCCTAGGAACAAATGGGTATGGATTTCTCTGGGTGTAATGGTACACACCTGTAACCTCAGCCATGAAGGGGGTTAAGGCAGGGAGACTGCAAGCTTAAGGCTAGCCTGGACAACTCAGGGATACTCTGTCTCAAAAAAAAAAAAAAAAAAAAGAGTAGAAAATGGATGTGTAAAATCCAAGCTTCCTCCTGGAACATGAGCAAAAGAAGCCTCTAACTTATTTTCAAAACTGCAGGGAAGACACAGGGATGGCTCAGCATCAGAATTAATCACAGCAAAACACAGCCATGCCTCCCTTTGCCACCAACAACTACCAGTGAGATCAGCTGCTGGGAGGTCAATGCTTCCTGCAGCAGCAGCAGCTGCATAACAAAGGACAGAGGTCTTCTTGCTTCCTGCTTGATAGAGATGGAGCCAGGGCTCCTCCTGATCCATTAGTACTCCCTATCTACACCTAGGCTGAGTGCCTCCCAGCAGCTTCACAAGGCAGCACCCTACTAGGTGGGCTGCCAGGTAGGGCTGAAGAGGACAAGACCGCAAAGCAGCCTAGAGTGCTGCTGAAATCTGAGCCCCGGGCTTTTCCCAGAGCCAGGTACAATGCCAGCCACACTGCGGCTGAAATCAAAGGCTGAGTCACAAACAGATTTGTGACAGAGACACATATTACATATACATATACATGTATACACACACACACACACACACACACATATATATATATATAATATGTGATGAACATATATATACCTTTTCATCACTGGTTGTTTTAAGTTTTGGAATTGAGCAAACAAAAGTCTAAGTCCTGGCCTCACCATTTCTCATTTATATGGCCCTAGGCAAGACATTCAACATCTCTGTGACTCAGTTCCTCAAGTTTATTATGGAGGTGAAAACACCTACCCTCACAAGGCTGTGGGGAGAACCAAAGAGAGCAAAGAAACACATAGCCCAGTGTGTGGCAAACGGCAAGAGCTCAATGAACTCCAAGTGAGTGAAAGCGTAGATTATCATATGAATATGACATGATATGCGATATGTATGTTATTGCTGGTGACATTTATTTTACTTTCAGAAGCAATTAATCTTTGCTTAGGCATGACTTCAGAACAGGTTAGAACATTTTGGCAGCACCAAAGCCCTGGGTCTTACCAGTTTGTCTGGCATCCCAGGTTACCCAAGTCCTAGCCAGAGTTCAGAAGTAGGTGGTCATTCCAGTCAGCATGAGGATGCACGGTCATTTCATCTCCTGAACATAATAGCCTAAGCCACACTAAAGTCTACAAATAGCAAACTTATATGCTGCCTTTCTCTATCATGCTAGCATAGTCATTCCAACGCTAGGATTCAGAAAGGATCAAACACTAATATCGCTCAATCTTTCATTAGTGTTTCTCAAAGGAGAGAAAGGTCTGTAAGTATAATTTTAATTTCTACTTTCTAAATCGATGTTACTAATTTTATTTTAATTCCAAATGTTGGAATCAACTTGTCAGAACTTCTGATGGGCTTCTTCTCATCAGCACTGGAAAAAGGAGTCATTGCCAACAGAGCCCAGGGCGGATGTCTGAGATATTGTACTTGTGGTTATTCTAACCTGAGGGGGAAGAGGGGACACAGTTGGTTTCTAGGGATGTAAGGCCATGGCTGCTGCTAAACAACCTAACTGCACAGGACAACCCATACTGTACAGAATTATCTGGTCCAAATGTCAACAGTGCTATAGCTGAGACACCCTAGGTGAGGCAGAATTAGAAAGTAAAGCTATAACAATGTGCAGGCAAAAGCCATCTGGTGTTTAAACCTCCTCAAAGACACAGCTGCTCAGAGCAGAAAATAAAGTAATATAGGTAAGGTGCTTAGATGAAGACCTGGCTTGTTATCAATTGTCAACTAGTCCCAATTACTGTTAGTTACAAGCGTCTTACAGCTGAAACAAATATGGACTTACTCCTGGATACACATCTAAATCTATAGGGTAATATCACAACACTCATGTGTCCTGCCCAGGCCAAAGACCTATTTAGTGTCTGAATATAACCCACAATCTCTTTCAGTCTATTTAACTACTCTTGACAGAAATGCAAACTCTCAGCCCAAACCAGACCAGGGAATGAGACTCTGGGAATGGAACCTGCAGAGCCCGCCAGGGGATCTGGACCATGCTGCAGGTGAGGACCACTGCTTTAAAGGAATACTCTAATAACTGCCCTGTTCCTTGTGACTTTATAGGATCCTGGGTGAACAAATTCCCAGTGGAAATGACACATAACCACAACTTCCGCCTAAATGAGCGAGAGGTGGTCAAGGTTTCCATGATGCAGACCAAGGGAAACTTCCTTGCAGCAACTGACCAGGAGCTCGACTGTGATGTCCTCCAGCTGGAGTATGTGGGGGGCATCGGCATGTTAATCGTGGTCCCACACAAGCTGTCAGGGCTGAAGACTCTGGAAGCACAGTTGACGCCCCAGGTGGTGGAGCGGTGGCAAAAAAGCATGACAAACAGGTACGTCAGGGTGTCTGCTCTTTCAATCTCCTAGAGGCTGAGACTATAAAGGAATATACTCTAGTTATGTTTTCTAAAAGAAATATGCATGACTACCCAAAAACTGCCACATGGGGTCACTCTGTTAAATCAGCTCAAATAACATCTTTGATGAGCAAAGGTCACAGACCACTTATGAGCAACACAGCTGCTCTTCCCTGGGCAGTTTTAGAGGGTAGGGGCAGGTGGCTTAGCATCAGCTTGGAAATAATCCCCACTCTGCCACATACAGTACTTGCTTTGTACTTCAAGCACCAGGTACATCAACTGTAAAATGGGGCCAAGTTAATTAATTCCCAGGGGCAAGATGAGAAACAAATGGAATAGGTAGTGTCAACATCAAGTGTTTCCCTCCTAGTGCCTGGAACCTAGGAGACATCCCAAAAACTTAAGTTTTCCCCTGCCCCACCTGGGAAATTCTGAGGTCCTCTTAACCTACTGAGGACTATCATTCATAATTTTCCTCCATTATCATACATTACTCTGTATTTACAACCATAGATTTAAAAATATTTACTGAGATTATTACTGTATCACGACAGAAAGAATGGAGAGGTTGGTTCACATTTCTGTTTTAATGGATACTGGCTAGTCCTGGATCAAGATATGAATCTGGCCGGGCATGGTGGCACATGCCTGTAATCCCAGCACTTGGGAGGCTGAGGCAGGAGGATCGTTGCAAGTTCGAGACCAGGCTATGCTACATAAGTGAGCTCAAGGCCAACCTGAACTGCATAGCGAGACCCTGTCTCAAGAAAAAAAAAAAAAAAAAAAGATACGCATGTGGTTTAGGGCTCCTTATAGGAGAATAAAGAAATGCAACAAAACTGAGAAGCAGGCCCTTAGAAGAAGCTTATCAATCAACAAGCCCTGTGGATGTTTCCTTAGAAATGTCCCTTCTGTACACACTTCCTTCCTAACCTCTCAGATCATAACTCCGCTCTCACCCCAGGCCAAAGCAGCCTGCTGGTTCCATTCCTAGTCCATGTGGGTACTAAGCACCAATAGGCATTTCCAAGACACCTTTTCCATCCTGCTTTTCTTTTTCACACAGAAACTGTGTGAACCCCCAACCCACAGAAGCCAGCCCAGCTTCTCAGCCTGGCTCACAGATCTACCCTTCTGCATCTGGCTTGCTCAGGTCCTCCTCCTTTCCCTCTGCTCTTCTCCCACCTCTCCAGTTAAATGCAAGGTCCTATTTTCCCTCCAGCAAGCCACACTCCCTCCAAATTTTTGCTCACACAGTGATCCATTCCTCTCTTAAGCCTGGGACATCTTCCTAAGCCACATGGATACCCATTCTTCCACATCACTCTCCTGGACAGTTCTAATACTTAAATCTGTTCTAGTTACTCAAATATTAATGTACTATCCTTCTGTTCTCACCAGTTCACAAATGTGAGTCTTGGTCTGCCAAAGGAAAGCGAGCTCTGAGAAGGACTGCATCTTATATCTTTTTGTCCTCCATAAAATGCCAAAATGGCCCCATAGCACTAATATTTCTGTTCACCCATTTAGAAGACTGAATGGTTTATGACAAGGACTGAAAATGTTTAGCACTAGCTAGTGTGTATATATATGAAGGGGTTTTTCTTAAGTACACTGACCTGATATTCAACTTTTAAATTACCAAAATAAGAAATGTTTGAAGTCAGGGAACCAAAAGCCTCAACCGTATATACAGTCATCCTTCAGTGTCCTCAAGGGATTGGTTCCACAACTACCCTCAACTGCAGATGCCAAAATCAAATCCCTCATACAAAATGAAATAATATTTGCATACAACCCTGTGTATATCCTCCCATACATTTTAAATCATCTCTTATTTATGACACCTAATAATGTAAATGCCATGTAAATGGTTGTTGTGTTATGTTGTATAGAAAATGATGAGAGCAAAAAGTCTGTACATGTTCAGTATAGATGTAATTTTCCCCCTAATAGTTTAAGCCTGAGGTTGATGGAGCCTGTGGATACAAAGGGCTGACTGTAACTGGAATTATAGTGGGGTGGTCTTTCCAAAAGCCCCCACTGACAGTACCAAGATACAAATTTTTAACAAGAGCTATTTTGTATCAATTCTGTGACATATGCAACCTGTGGCAGGCTGTCCACATTTAATAGGAAAAACATGATTATTTTGTAATTCATGGTTCAATAAAACCAGGCCCCCCTTCTTCTGCCACTAGAACTCGGGAGGTACTTCTGCCTAAATTCAAGCTGGAGAAGAACTACAATCTGGTGGAGGCCCTGAAGTCTATGGGGATCACAGAGCTGTTTGACAAGAAAGGCAACATGTCGGGAATCTCAAATCAAAAGATCACCATTGACCTGGTAATGACGCCCTCCTCTGCACAGGCCCCCAACGTCTGCCTCTGCTCAAGCTCCACCTCCATTTGTCTTTCCCAGCCAGCCACCATCCAGTCTGACTTTCCAAGTCAGGAGAGGCTAAGCGTGCTGTCTTGGGCCTGGACTGACACACAACACAGTCAGTTCCACAGGTGCTGGCCAGGAGGGTGGTGTGGCTGCCAGTTACTTAGTGGGCAGGGTGGTCACAGGAAGCAGCCTTGGGATGAACCCCATTCCTGCTAACACCCAAATGAGGAGAAACGTGCTGAAGTCTGCAAAATAGCTATGCCCAGCCAAATTGTGGAAGACTCATTAAACACATAGAGAGAATCCACACTATTCATGTTTAACTTAACAAACCAAAAACAGGCACTCAGCAAGAGAAAGAACACCAGGCCAAATGTTGTGGCAGATCCAGACCCCTTTGTTCCTGGTGGACACGTGCCCCAGACTTTGAGGAGATGGAATACTAGGGTAACTGTCTTGGTTCCCAAGGCTTCTCAGACTATGGGTACGGCCAAGAGTGAATGTGGTTCCAGAGTTGAAAGGTAAGTACACAGCCTCTAAGCACAACTATACACTTGACAAATGAGGAAAGATGTTTTCAAGGGTAATTTTGATAAGCTGTGATATCTGCCTTAGGTGTGGCTTTTGGACCTTAACCTTGAATGAGATTAGACGCCATCACTATCCTTCTATGTGCCAAACTATAGAATCTGACACCTTTCCTTTCCAATTTCAAACAGTTCAAGCACCAAGGCACCATCACGGTGAATGAAGAGGGCACCCAAGCTGCAGCTGTGACCGCAGTGGGGTTCATGCCGTTGTCCACCCAAGTGCGTTTCACCGTGGACCGCCCCTTTCTGTTCCTGGTCTATGAGCACCGCACCAGCTGTCTACTTTTCATGGGGAGAGTGGTCAATCCTGCCAGGTCTTAAAGGGGCCAGCTTGGGTGCCTGCCATGTTTTGAGGGCACTCTAACTCTGTTTCATTGGGACAATGAGGACAGCGATGTTTTGGCATCATAACTTACATAGTTTATACTACCAATCTGAATTTGAAGCCCATATGGAAGAAGGAATTTATAAATGACCAAGAAGCTGGTTGGGACCAATTCTGTACAGTAACAATGGCCTGAACCCACAGCATTGGTGTAACTACTATGTCAGCTGTTCCTAGACAGTCTTAGCAACAGACTGCCTCATCTCCCTCTTGCCTCACAGCAAACCTATACAGTGCACCAAGGCACCTCCTTCCTCCACAGCCCGATCCTTACATACTGTATATGGCTCTATTACTCAAAGCCTTTCTCAACCAAGGCCCCTCAGCTGAACACAGATTACAGAAATGAACCATGTGACACAGGGGATCCAACTAGCACCATTCCCAATGCCCCAGGAGATGCAACTTTGAGGCATACAGCAGTTGGCCTGGGCACTGAAGCTTAATTCTTTCAAGGCCCTGTTTCCAAGTTTATGTAAACGTCATTTGCTTCACTGTTACCCAGAGGACAGAGTGTACACATGGCCATATCTTCTACCCTAAAGATAAATAAATATAGCCACATTTACTATGTATCTGTTGTAATTTTTTTTAAAAGCTCAAGTAACAAAAGTCAAACTCAGAAGAGATATATCTCCAGGATAACAAAGATTGACAGAGTCACTCAAGTGTGACACAGTAACTAACATGCTATAGCAAGGCTCATTCTAGGGACCAGGACAAGTCCTGGGTATGACCTGCTCTGAGTGTCGCACAAGCCAATGTTTCCACAGTCTTTACCTGGGGTGCACACTTGGCCATTCATCCCTGAGACGTGCTTCTGTACTGGGTCTGGTCTGACAAAGCCAGGAGACATCCTAGGAATATGCTTCTGCATCCTTCAACAGGAGAAGGTACCCAATATCTAAAAGGACTGCTCAGAATGCAAAAGTCAAAGCACCCTTCAGTGATGGGACTGTCACAAGCTCTGTGCACACAGGTTGTCTTACAGTAATGCCCACAACCTGGTAAGAGAAACTTTTCCTTCCTCACTTAGCAGGTGAGGAAGACAGGGTTGGAAGGGTTCTGAACTCTGCCCAAGATGTGGCTGTGGAGTATGGTTCACAGACAGGCTGGCCTGACTCCAGAGTCATACAGGGAATCAACACAGAAGACTTCTGACGCAATGAGACCAATTCCAGTAATGGAGCAGCAGAATGGAAGCCCTGGAGGATATGCAGACGTGATGCCACTGCCAGGGTGTGCCTGCACACCCTCTGAGAACTCAAAACAACTCTAGGAGGTCACACTGTTATTACTCCCTTTTTATAAGTAGGAAAGCAACTAAAGCTCACAGAAGGGAAGTGATTTGCCCTAGGCATAGGGCATAGATCTGAACACAGGCAGGTGGGCCCTGGAGCCTCCTTTTCCTTCTAATTCTCCTCACCTGCTCCCCTAGTAACTTCCTGTACCAGCTCTTACGCCAGCACTCTACTGAGAAAGGACAGTACAAGACTGAAGCCTGTTGGTGAAAAGTGACGCTGCTGATGACCCACTCCTTTCATTCTTTCTCCTATGTGTTTCCACAATGTTTTCTTTTCACTGAACCCAGGACTTTGTACATGCCAGGCAAGAGCTCTCTCACTAAGCTACATCTCCACCACATTTCTTTTCTAGTGCTTGTCCTGTATTTTTTCATCTTGTTGGTTTATCTTGCTCCTCCCCTTTCTAAACATATTTACCTCAAAACTCTGCCTTAAAAAGCCAGGGGTGAAGCATACACATGGAGTCCTTATACAGTCATGACAGACACTACTACCATAGGAACAGAGGACAAACTCACTCCAGGCCCCTTAACTGTTACTCATTAAAAGCATGTTTTGTGTTTTATCCTGAGGCAATCAGAACCTTAAAGTGGGTTTTAAAACATAATTCTCCCTTTGAGGCTACAGACAGGTTATAATGAGCAACTAAAATAGAACAAAGCTTGACCTTCATTTTGTAACCTTTATTAGTTAAAACTTTGGATATAAGTATGTTAATTATTGAGGAAAAGTTGGCAAAATAAGGTTTACCAGCCCTAAATTTACACAGCCTATCTCAATCCTCCCTTCAGGACTGAGGACACCAAGATAAGACTAACGAAATGTCTTTCTCAGGATTTACAGGGGCATCCAATTGTCAGCTTTTATATTGCCCAGTTCCACACCACCTCCCTGGAATGCCAAGAAGTCTCCAGCCATTGTCCTAAGCCTGTAATCTTGTGGGTCCCAGGAAAAGCAAAGCCTCACATGACTGAGACTATTCCAAACAAAGACAATCAACTCATGGGAATGCATCGGCACTCAGGCCACGAGGATTCCTCCAAAGCTACAAAATTAGGAATGAGATAATAATCAACCAGACCCCCGGACTGATACAGTATCCTTAAAATTCACCTCCATTCTTTTTTGAATGGCCCAGTCTGATCCACTGCTTCACACCAGTGCTCCTTTTAGTTCCTCAAACTGAAGCCTTTTTCCTATCTTCTTTTACTTTCCATTATTAAGAGACCAGCTTGATCTTTGTCAGAGCTGTGCTCCCCCTTACTTTCTCTTATATTCCAATTAAAGCTTCTGCCTGTAAATTCAAACTGCTGCTCTAGTTTTAATTTCCATTATCAATAAAGCAAGGGTCTGTGCCAGCCAGCGATGGTCCCAGCAACTCAGGAGTCTGGTGCAACAGAGTTGCTTAAGCCCAAAACTTTGAAGCCAGCCTAGGCAACGCAGTGAGACTCCACCTCAAAAGAAACACAAACCTCTGTATTTAGTCCTTTGCCATGTCTGTCACCTTCCCAGAAAGGGAATGGTTTCACTTACAGCCACCCTACCCTTCCTCTCTAACAGCTATCTACACCTCTTTATAGGTCATAGTGCTCCGAACTCCATCATTTTGTTCGCTTTATCCACCTAGAATCCCTCCAATTCCCTCGTACAGAAACCTATTTTTCAAGGCAGTAGAGTACTAATTTAGAGCACAGGTTCTGAGCCAGGCTACCTGGATTTGAATCCTGGCTCTGACATCTAGTAGCCACTGACTTTAAAACAAGTTTGGTGCCTCACTCTCCCTATCTGTGAAATAGGGATAGGAGCAGCACCTGTCCTTCAGGATTATTGTGCAAATCAGCTAATGTTTGGAAAGGCAACACAGTGAGATATTTATAGCAAGAGTCAGGTAAATATTTATCTTAATCTAAGAGGGTATCTCACCCTAGGGGCTCCTAACTGGGGGGTCCAGGACAGGCTTGTCCCATTTAACTTAAAATTAAAAAAAACCTTGAGAATATACACTTTATTTTTCTTTTCCAAGCTGCTGGGGATTGACTCATGCATGCTCAGCAAGCACTCTATGACTAAGCCACACCCCTAGCTCAAATAGATGTATTTCTATGGAAATACACAGCTTTCAAAAGGGTACATGATCCAGAAAACATTAATCCACATTCCTCATTGTACAGATACTGAGAACATGATTGTAAGAGAGAAAAATACTTTTAATTGGTCCATGGGGCTGGGGATGTGGCTCAGTAGTAGAGTTCTTGCCTTACATGCACAAGGCCCTGGGTTCAACTCCAGCAGCTCCCCCCCCCTAAAAAAAAGAGTCCACATTTCATTAATCGCTAAATAGGCCCTTATTTACAGAATTGGCTGGGTCAATGGCCAACAGGGACACACAGGCTGTAAACAAACAACAGAAATAAGGTACTGGGACAAGAGATAAGTACTAAACAAGTTTTCCTAAATTATGGTCCTGAGAAGTCAAAAGGTCATAAATAACTACAAAAAGAGATGCAGAGGAAAGAAGGGACAAGAAAGGGATGAGAGGGAGAGAAGTGACAGGTGCTGGCTGAGACAGCCTGCTCAGGGTAGACTGTGAACCCAGATCCCAGGCCATGGGCAATGGGTGGAGGGACTCTCGAGAATTAAGAATAAAAGCACACTGTTTCTCAACTCTGGTATGGCTCTCTGTGTGTACAGGGACCTTCTTGCAAGAGTATGGATTAAAGCCTTGATTTCACTGCCTCTGGAATCCAATTTTTTGGAGGTTTGGACAAGTAAATTCATTTCTCATAATATGTAACCTGTCCAAGACCACACAAGCTGCCAATTACACAGATAAACCTGCTCTAAACGTAGTACGGAATGTTTTTTGAGCAAGCAGCATGTTTTATTAAACCATCACTTTACAACTGGCATGCTGAGGTCTCTAAACTTTAGATAATTTTCAAAATGCTTGTCAGGTATGATGGCACATGTCTATATGCCTAGCAATCAGAAGGCAAGATCACTCCAAGTCTGAGGCCAGCCTGGGCAACAGAGTAAGCTCAGTACTATCCTGAACTATATTGTAAGACCCTGTCTTAAAAAAAAAAAAAAAAAAAAACTTACCAATGGGCTAGATAACAATAAACATAATTTAATCAATCATATTTCTGTGTACAAAGTTGCAAGACAAAGACCAACAAATCTAAGCAGGAAGGAGCCTCAGAGAACACATGACCTCACTTCCTAGTGACTCGCTCCAGATTCCCAAAGTCACTGAGAAGTAAACAGCTGCATTAGGAACAAAAACTAGGCTTCCTGCTCCAAATCCATTGGCTCTTTTACTCAACAAAGTAATTAGAGACACTGTATTGTCAAAGGTCCAAAATAGAGTCTTTCTCTTAAAAAAAAATTTTTTTAAGTGCAAAACATAAAAAAAAAAACTACTTCTGGAAATCAGTTTCTCCCAGAAAGTCCAAGGGGTAACTACAAAGCAAATGTAGGAACCCATGAACCCTGTGCTCTTTGTTAAGCAACAAAATCAAATATTTGTTTCCTCCCCCATAATGTAACCATTAACTTTTGTTAAAAATACAATACTTATTCTACTCATATAAAAGCTTGGATGGGGGCTAGTTGAGTGTTTTTCAGCTGTCACTGATAACCATTATACCTACACTGACCCTGCACGGACAGACTCAAGCACTTATGCACCATCTACATGCAGGACCAGGAGTGCAACCTTGGCCCTTGTACTCCCAGGAAACTTCATTCATCATTGTTTCCCCAAAATGCAAAGCATACCCACCAGGTGTTTTTGCATGCATTTACTATATTCTAAATACATCTGAAAGTTCACAGAAGTACAGCTCACAGAATTCTGGTGTTTAAAGTGGAACTCACTGATTGTCACCCTAGTCATTTTTATCTGCCCAAAACCTTCTCCTTCATGGAGTTTGCCTGGCCAATCTCCCTTCAACAAGGCCTGAGAGTCCCATGAGCTTTCACGTCCCTCACCTTCCACATTGTTCACCCTCTCTCCAGCCCATGCTTCCAAGGTGGGGAAGTACTGGGTTCCCCGTCCAGATAGCCAGGAAGTTCAGGTAGGACTCAGAGAAAGAGAATGATACCTACACTGGGCTGTCACATGGTGGTGGCTGAACCAGCTACGTGTACAGAACCACCGGGATCTCAAAACAGCATTATTCTAAGGAATTTGCTATGTATCACTCAAAACATGAGTGCAGGATCTGGAATGTTTAAAACATTCAATTAATGAATACTCACCACAGCTATTACAGGAATAAGCACTCCCAAGTTTCCTGCACTGCTAGAAGCCTAGAAAAGAACAGAATTGATGTCACTGATGAGCATATTTTTTTATTTTTTCTTTTTTTTTTTTTTTTTGAGACAGGGTCTTGCTATGTAGCTCAGGCTGGCTGGTCTTAAACTCACAGCAATCCTCCTGCCTCAGCCCCACAGGTTTTTTTTTTTTTAAGTAGTATATAAATCTGGAATTCCCTAATCTAAAAAAAAAATGAGATATGTACACAGAGAGAAGTATGAAGTTGCCCATCCAGTATATTTTCTTTTTTTTTTTGGTGCTGGAGATTGAACTTAGGGTCTCATCTAGAGCTGGGTAAGTGCTCTGCCACTGAGCTATACCGCGAGCTCTAGAATAACGCTAATACCAAAAACTGGAATCAACTTAAACATCAAATATAAATCATTGATTATATCTGTCATCATACTTCTGCATACAACACAGCCAATTTTCTGAAAAACATAGTCACCTTGAAAAAGTCCCTACAGCAAATATTAAATCATGATGTAAGAGTATGCTATGATTCAAACTCAATTTAATATACATATGCATAAAAAGTCAAGGAGGAAATGTATGAAGATGCATCAGTAATTTTATCTGAGTAAAAGGATTATGGGTGCTTTTTCTTATTTATAGGTTTAGTAGTTCTCTACAAATAAACATAAGTTCACCCCAAGCTAGGGAAAAGTAGGACATTACTTAGTAACCAAATAAATGGCTAGACACAAAAATGTTGCTAAACTACAATAGATACTGATCTGTGAAAGCTCTGGAGGCATGCATAAGCACAGTCAATTTAGTTTCTGCATTAACAATACAGCCCGCAACAGAGGGTGCTGGGTCCCTTTCCTCAGTGCTTCGCATGCATTAACTGTCAATAAGGAGACTCAGAGTAGCTTGCAAAAGTACACAGCCACTCAGTGGCAGGGGCAGAATTCTAAGCTGGATTTCCTGGGCTGGAGCCCTGAAGTGACGGCTCTGCTCAATCTACTCTGAGAAACAATGGCCTTGGGTCTGCATGATAAAGTGAAACAACACAGGTGTCTTGGTTTAATTTATCATCACAGCTCCTTGCATTCAACAGAGTGGTTGAGCCAGCAACCCACCATTGCTGCTCCAGGCTCTCCTTATTTTGAGAGGTCTTAGCTCAGCAGGAAAACCCCAACAGGTTTCTTAATACTTACTTAAATAGAAACTACTCTGCAAAGAACAGAACTCATGGCTTTGAACCCAGTTAATAGTAAGGGGAATCCCTGAGCTGCTTCCATGGTATAACCCCCAGCCTGTGAATGAAACACTGAATCCTGAGTCTTGGGATAGTAAAGAAAGAGGTAGCAAGGAGGCAGATGGGGCACCCCCAGGTCCCAGAGAAAAATTTTGGGGTGCTGGGGCCCAATTTCCAGTGGAAGGAAGGCCCCTAACAGGTTATAGCTTTCACCTTCTTGAGAGCTTAGTACATCTCTGTATCGCTGGAACATCCTTTCCACCCTCAGGCCTAAGGCCCTGCTGTAAACAGGGGTTACCGTCTAGCTTTTGCACTAGAATGATTCCATCTTGGAAGACTTGAGAAATTTATCACCAAATCACTGTCCGTGGGCCCAGTAGTACAAGGCTGTACTAGGGACAAGGGGCATGAGATCCCCTTTTACATGTACTACTTCCTCTTGGCCAAGATTTTCCCATGGAGAATTCCTTCATGTAGTTGTGAATTCCTCAGACAGGAATTCTTGACCAGCGTAGCCTAAAGTGTCTCTGCCCATACCACCCTATTCTATTTTACCAGGAAACCCCACAAGCAGGGATCTTGTTTAATTCACACTTCTGTAACCCCCTCAGAAGGGGGCTGGAACTGCAACCGTGGGTCAAATTCCAACCACTGCTTGTTCCTATCAACAGTTTCAAAGCACAATCATCCCAGTTCATTCATGTATTGGCTACTGCTGCTTTTAGCTACCACAGTTGAGCTAAAATGTTACAAGAGAAACTCTTTCAGGCCTACAGAGCCTAAAATATTTACAGTCTGGCCCTTTGCAGAAATAGTGAGTTGACCTGAGCTAGGACAACACCTCATACATGGTAAATGTGTAGTAACTATCTGAGGAAAGGGAATAAAAGGAAATAAGGGGATGCAAATGGAGATCTGGTAAAGTGCCAGGTTCCCATATTGGGGTAAGAGACCTCTGCTCCTCTGTCTTAACCCACTCATCCCACATAAAAGACATGATGTTTTGTTTGTCTTTGAGGACCTGCCTTCCTCGGATAGTCTGTGAGACTGAATCAAATCAGGTCCTTTTTATGTCACTATGTTCCGATTATAGGCCCTTAAAAGTCTTGCTAGGCCTAGCCACAGCATTCCTCTCACTCCCAATTTCCCAAGGATGAGAGAAGGGAAAGGGGATCCAGAAGAGAACCCATACTAGGCTGCTGTCGTGCTGTCACCTAGGCTGGAAGAGATGGCAGCCATGAGCAAAATGCAACCTGGTAAGAAAGCTGTCCATCCCAGAAACAGAATCCATCCCTTTCTTCTTGCAGTCTCCAGATGCATTTAAATCACTAGCAAAGAAAGTGTCACATTAAAACCAGGACAGTGTCTCAAATCTTCAGCTCTGGCCACCAGGGAAAGAGGTGCTAACAGATAGGACCCACCGCCTCCTCCTCCCTACCTTCAGGGCGGGGCCCTTCTCACTCGCCCTCTCGCTGGCTCGTTTTCCCTCCAGTCCCAGCTGCACAAACAACTCCAGCAGATTCATGAGCAGTTCGTCCACAAGATGCTCCTCCTGGATGTTAGCTGCGATGTTGGCCAGGGCATTAATCACCGCCAGGGAGCAGTGCCTGATGAGGAAGAAGCAAAGTAACAGCCACTGCCAGGCTCTCAATTGTGTCCAAGGGAAGGTGCTGCAGGAGTGAAGCAAGTGGACTCTGGATGTGCCCAGCTGCCTCATCACGCTGCTCTCAGTGCTGCCAGTGAACCAAAGAATCCTCAAGGGTGAAGAGCGTGTGAACTGCTACAAAAATGACTGCAGTCCTCTCTCCTGAGGTGCAGTGAGGGCCTTCAGGGGTCTCAGTCTCAGGAATCTGTATACTGGGGACCTGTTATTTCCCTCTGAATGGCAAGGGTCTACTGCACAGCTGAACATAGAAATACTCATCCCAGGCATTTTCTTCTTGGGCCCTACTTTCCCTCTCAAATCAAAGAGTGCCTTAATTCACCATTTATAACCCATATAAGTTTCACCTAATGATCAGCTTCTCCCCAGTGTCCCCAGCAGTGATGTTAGTATTAACTCACATAGAACACTCAGAAAGGGGGCTGGGGATTTAGCTCAGTGGCAAAGCGCCTGCCTGGCAAGCGCAAGGTCATGAGTTCGGTTCCCGGTACCGGAGAAAAACAAAAAAACAAAACAAAACCAAAAAAAAACAGAACACTCAGAAAGTACTCCAGGTTCTGGGGACCAACTGCCTCAGGATTATGCTCAAACCCTAGTAAACCCAAAAATAAAGCCAGCACTGTCTCTGCAGCCAGATACTGTGAACCAGCAAAGCTCACTAAGCTTCTGAGGCCCTGGAAGTAGCCAGACTCTGTCACTTCCATGTTGCAATACCCTTGAATGAGCTGTTTAAGTCTTTAAACCTTAGTTTCTTCCTAAGAAAAACAAGGATAGTAATTCCCTCTCAATAAGCAGAAGTTTTATTTATTTGTTTCTTTGTTTATTTATTTATAGTACCAGGAATCAAACTCATGACCTCATGCTTGCCAGGCAAGCACTGTGCTGCTGAGCTATATTCCCAGCCCCCTTTGCAGAAGTTTTAAATAGCATATGAAGCACTAGGCACAATGCTTAATCCCTGAAATCACAGAGAATATGGTAGCCATAACAAAAGGCACTCTCTTCCCAGTTAGGTAGACACCTGGTAGGTTAAGGGCACACAAAGGTCAGCAGATGTTTTCACTGGTGAGGAAGAGGACAATCTCTTTTGATGACAATAAGAGACAGGCTTTATGGAAGAAGAGACAACTGGAGTCAGAAGTTGAAGAACTGGTAGGATGGAGACTAGGAAGTACTGTACACAGCAAAGCTAAAGAGTAGCAAGATGGACATGAGGGACACAGAAGGAAGCCAGCAGGAGCAAAGACAAAGAGCAGGAGGTGCCAAAGCAAGGATGCCCAAGCAAACAATTTTCAGAGCAAGGAAGCAATGTGGGGGAAGAGGTGTTCTGGCCTAAGTGTCGGTTCTATCACAGAAACCAGGACAGATGGAAAGGAGAGGTGGGCAGTCCTTACACTGCTGAAATAGGCTGGGCTCACAACAGTGGCAATGAGAAGGCAATGAAGTATAATTGTCCCCTACTAGCCACAGGAGACTGGTTCCAAGACCACTATGGACACCAAAATCTGAGGATACCCAAGTCCCTTATATAAACTGGCACAGTATTTCCATATAGCCCAAGTATATTCCCTGAATAGTTTAAATCATCTCTAGATTACCTCTAATACCTAGTACAATGTACATGCTATGCAAACACTTGTTATGCTGTATTGTTTAAGGAACAATGACAAGAAAAAGTCTGCACATGTTCAGTACAGGTGGAGGGTTTTTTTTCCCCCAAATGTTTTCCTCTGCCGATGGTCCTAATCCTCCTCCCCTGGCCACTAAACTGACTTGGAGAGAATCTCAGAAAAAGGCCTGGATTTTACAGTTAAGCAGGGAAAAGCTCAGTGGCCAAGAACAGTAACACCAACAAACGGGCTCTTTTTTCCCATCTGTCAACTTTCTGCTTTTCTCTGACTTCCTTTCCTGCCTTCTCATCCACTGACCTGACAAATGGTTGAGAGATCCTCTAAACATGGAGATGTGTCTCTTCCTCTCGGCATTTCCAGGCAAGGATAAGGAACAAAGAAACATCTCTCAGCTGCCAGGAGAAACTGGTCAGACTGCTTACAACTATAAATAGTTCAAGGATATAAAAAGCTTATTCCATTAGACCTTCCATATCCTACTTCTCTTAACCTAAGCTAAAGGAAAGCATCAAAGATTCTTTCCGATACATAGACTTTGGGTTGTCTAATGAAGCAGTTACTGCCAGGAAAACTAGAAAAATACCTAACATTCAAGCTTGGGGCTGGTTAGATAAAGCTTGATAGAGCTACACAATGAGATACCATGTAGCCATTAGAGGTGTCACTCAGGGAAACACTCATGGCACAGCTGATGGGTCACTCCACAGAGGCAGGTCTCTTGGGTGTGCAGTGTGAGCCTGTTCAGAAAGGGAGGGATGGGGATGAAGTCACATGCATAGAGATGCCCAGTGATTAGCTCCCTGAGGTAGTCATTTACCACCTTGTGTGTACAAAGATTTGTAAAGTATACAGTGCTTTTATAAGAAGAAAAGCTTAGTTTAAAGACAAACTGCCAAAGGGAGTTAAATGCTGTCAGGATCCAATGACAATGAGATACAGAAGAATTACCTGTAGCCATGATCTTTGTAATCTTTGGTGGCCGAATACACAACTGAGCTGGCCTTCACGCTGATCTGCTGGAAGAGATTCCACACTTCCTGATAAATGTATTGCTGGAAGAAAGCAAGAAGCATTGTCACCACACCATGACTCCTTCACCGAGCCTCTTCTACAACAGAGAAGGCCCCTCTTGTCATCACCCAGAGGGAAAGCTCTGGAATCCTGGGCCATAAAAGACCATGAAGGCATTCACTCCTAAAGGTTTATGTAAACCTCAAATTAGAAGCTAACAGGAAAGCATTTCGATTTAATTCCTATATGTCATTTACACTAACAAGCTATTAATTTCAAAATGCTTTTCCCAGGCACTCATGGAACTATTACACTATTTTCACTACACAGTACAGAAATAGTTGAGAGCACTTAGCTCAGCTGCAAGATAACTTTACTCTGTAATTTTCCATTCCTTAGGAGGTTAAGAAGGCTTACATAAGGTTTTATGGCTCTGGCCTCACTGCAGGACCCTTTCTTACATTTCCAGTGATAACCAGACAGCCTAGTTGGTCAATGATGAGCACATCAAGAGGCGAGGGGGGCTGGCAGAACTTCTGCTGCAGGATCTGCAGAATTGGCTCCATGACCTTTGGGGTGTCCCTCAGAGCCACTGCAATATGTCCCAAGGCACGGATGGTGTGGTCAGGAATCAAGTGCGCATCCCTACAGGAGAAAGAACAGAGACATCTTAGGAACAGTCCTCTGGCATGCAGCAGTGAAATAAAACTCAGGGGTAATGATCAATTTTACCATAGTCTTGATGAAACATTCTGAAAATGACAGCCCAGGACTTTTAACCAGCAAAAAACACAAAGCCCAGGCACTATGCTGGAGGACAAAGACCTTTCTCTACTCTTATGCAGTGGTTCAAGATGTACATTCTGAAGTAAGTCACACCTTAAAACTATGACAAACCCAGTGAGAGAGGCACCGACATACAAAATGTCGGGTGTTCCACCTGAGCCTACAGGCTGCCCCTGAGGAATGGGAAGAACATACTTGTCACTCTCCTGGGAGATGTACAGCCGGTTGGACAGGCTGGCCAGGAAGGCCTCCACAATCACTGGATCTACTGTCAAGCCAGCCTTCAGGCACCTGAGCAAAGAGGAAACCCATACGACATTAGGCATCAGAACAGGGAGATGGGGCTTTTCAGTTTTGTTTTATTTTTCCTTTTCCTACAACACTGAGAGAATGACTCTATGCAAAGAACTGCTGCAGATTTTATCCACTTAATAAATATCTAAGCCAGAAACAATACCTTCATAATTTTGCCCAGAACAGTTTCCTTCAGAATATTATGCTTGCTCAAATTCCAATTTTAAATTTCTTATACTATTCCTTAACAAATAAGATAGATATATAGATA
>NW_004955442.1:19490124-19513398 GCF_000276665.1 Chinchilla lanigera | reverse complement strand
ACACACACACACACATATATATGCACATTTGGGATACAGCTCAATGTAAAGGCCCTGGGTTCAATCACTACTATTGAAAAAAGGCTTCAAACATTACACTTCGAAAATATAAATTCCATTATTTTGTTAATAGGCCTCTGTCTTAAATACCATTTTTCTCCCTCCCAGGTCAGGCCTCCCTCTACTCTGCTCCCACCTGCAGATGTTGTCAATGGCGATGTCCCGGAGCTGCTCATACATGGAGGGCTGGCTCTTCTTGCCCGACATAACATTCAGGGTTGACTCGGAATGCTCATTGGTAACACTGATTTTTATATCATTGCCAGCAACTAAATGTAAAAGTTCAAATCTGTGTCTGGTTCAGTTTTCACTTTCCATCCCCTTCTTTGTTGTCCAAAAACCTTTCGCTTGTAAAGCAAACACTCTAAAAACATCTAACCAAACACTTCAAAAATAAGAATCTGAGACCAACAGGAAGGATGAAAGGAGTGTGTTTAAATGAGAGGAATACTTAGTTTACAAAGTGATTAACAGGTAAAAGCAGCAATTTCTCAATAAATCATTCAGAAATACTGACAAGCACCCACATGAATGCAGTTTTGATAGTCCTGACCTTGGGAATGATCTAACTATCATGCAAAGAGCAGGTAAAAATGGGACCCATCCCCCACTATGAAGCCTGGGGAAAATCTTTCAACTGCTCTGAGCTTGGGTTTCTTCATTTGAAAGGAAAAAGTAAAAATGCCCACTTTCATAGGACCATGGGTAGGATGAACGGAACTACATTACTACTTCCAGCACACACAAGATTCTTAATTTGGATTACTATTGTATCGCCAGATCTCCTCTGAGCCCATGTCCTCTCGCGGGGCAATGGGGACCAGACGGAGCTATGCACATGAAGCTACTGGCCTAGCAATGGGGCATGTAGGACTTACACTTCAGACTACCACAGTGAGAGAAGATGCCAAAGAGAAAATGGTAACCAGAGTGCAGGACTGCAGATGCAGAAAGAGGAAAGACCTGAAACCCAGGGAAGAGGGACCATTTAGGGAAAGACGAAGGAATGGTGAGGAGGAGGAACTGGCCCAACTACAGTCACAGAATTTGTATGAGTTCACACTCAGGGGGCCCCTTTTGGGGCCTTACGGGCACACAGGCACTAAATGCTGGAGATAAGACCCTAGCTGCAGTCATCTATTACCTGTGTGGTACTGACTGTGGTACTTATAGAGCTTCACCAGCACTGGGGATGGGATGACCAAGAAGTCTCGCAAGGATGGCGTCACAGAATGCACCACCATCGGGAACCTCTCACACAAGCGTCCCAAACCCTGCAACACACAACAATCCATCATGCAGCCCAGCAGGGTCTATTTAAGGAGAGCCCAAATCTTGATATGTTCAACCCTACAATTTCCAAGTTTGACCAAATGTCTAAGGTCAAAGCTCCTGGAGGGCACTTCCCCATGAGGCAGACAGGAAAAGGGGATGATGTTAACTCATAACTGTCTCCAACCCAAGGTAAATACCTATCATTAAAGTGTATTCATTTCTTTTGGAAACAAGGGAGAAAAGGTACAATGTATACTCTTTTAATAATAGGAGATGTAGAAGCAGTAGGATTTGCATCAAAAAGTCCCAGCAGAGTAGAACTAAGCACTATGGACAAAGGTATCTTTCCATGAGGCTCTCTGGCACATGTCCACAGCCATTTACCTGCTGGCCTTAGGCACTGCCCAGTAGATTCAAGGCAGCCTCCTAACAAAGGAGGACTTGAGGCCTCCTTCAAGGCCAGCTGCTTTGGGATGCCACTTACAGAAATCCCTGGCATCCTGTAGGGGGCACCCCATGCTCAGTGATGAATTGTGTCCATAGCAGGTTCCAGTCAAAGTTCGTAAGGACAACTCAGACTACATGATCCCTTAGTCTCTGCTGTTGGCAAATGGACTACAGCCTCAGCAACACGGGAAGGGGGACACCCTGTGGTTGGGAATCGAGGTCTCAAGCATCAGTGGGACTGACCTGTAAGCAACAGATAAGCAAGGGCAAATGTGCAATGATGACTTTGCTGGATGTCTTGGACTGTAGTTTCTCAGATAGCTTGATGCAAAGATTTTCAGCACCTTTGTTCAAAATCAGAGGAGGGTACAAATGATTGGCAAAGTCCAGTATTTATAAAATATTTTCTCCCTCGTTAATCACGTAATTCAATTAAACCTGAGACACACTTGTGAGTTTATTAATACCGAGAGACCACACCAGAAGAAGTCTAAAGGCAAGCATCCTGCACTGTATGTTACTACTCTCTGCTGGCCCTACGCCCTCTTGTCCCAGTGTTCCACTCTGTAAGAACGCTTTCTATTCCACTCCTCCCAGGATATACCCTTCATCCTCTAGTTCTGAGCCTAAAGAACCAGCAAGAAGCAGCAAAGAGAATACAGCCCTGAGGCCTTAGATACTTCTCCTCCTCCCAGGTCCAGTGCACTCTACCATAAGACAGGATAGTACATGTCCAGGCTACAGCAAGAGCTGATGCTCAGCTCTGCATGTGCCCAGGAAGTGGCCACTCCTAATGTGACCACCTGTGCTACTAACAGAGCCCAGCATTCTAGGAGTCATTTTGGGTAGAAACACACTGGGCCATGCCCAGAGCCCAGAGCTCACAAAGGAAGGAAAGCGTTTGACTTTCTGCAGTACCAGCGGGGCAGCTTAGGCTCACCCTGCTCATCCTTCACAGCCCACACCATGAGGTCCACACAGGCAGCATTCGCCTGACAGCGCAGTTTGAGGGGACTCAGTTCATTGTGGATCCGATCTGCATCATGTAGAATTTTCTGGAGCTCTCCTTGGCTTGTGTTGAACTGCTCCAGCACAAAATCATGAATTTCTTTCACAAAAGAAGTAGGAAGGTCTGTGACAAAGAGAGCAGGTATCAAAGTTGGAAACAAAACTGTACCAGAAAACAAGCAGTGGCTGTCAACGGCTATGGTCTTTCCCTCTTTAATAAAAAGAAGGGCAATGTTTGATGCTAACTACTGTAAGTTCCAAACACCTGCTGGCAACAGCTTGGACAGGCTGTGGGCAATCGTCTTCTCCACGCATACTACCCAGTAATCAGGAAATGATAACTTCCTGGGAAGGTCAAAGCAATGCTTTATTTTTGTGAGTTTTTGGTAGTGGTTATATTGTTTTTGACAGTGCTGAGGATTAAACCTAGGGCCTCATGCATGCTAGGGAATCATCCAACCACTTCTTTTCTTCAGGCTGCAACCAGTTTTTGCCCTGATCTTGTTACTGCAACTTCCTCTTTTTTTCACATCACAAAATATTTTCTATTGTCAAGTGAGCCAGTTTGAGTGATGACATATCCCTTTTATGTGTTTTATATACTCAAGTCTTAGTATATTGCCTGTAATCCCAGCACTTGGGTGGCACATGCCTGTAATCACAATAGGAGGATTGCTGTGAGTTTTCAGGCCAGGCTGGGCTACACAGTGACTCCAAGGCCAACCTAAACTACATAACAAGAACCTGTCTCAAAAAAAAGAAAAGAAGAAGAAGAAATCACTGACAGTATTAGAACACAGGATCATGGACAGATTTTTTTTTTTTTCTCTTAGTTTTCTCCCAACTTTCAGTCATATGACCATGTTGCTCACATGTAGAGTGTTTTGTTTTTTTGAGACAGGTCTCACTATGTTGCCCAGGCTAGTACTGAACTCTTGGATTCAAGTCATCCTCTCTACAAGTAGCTGGGAGTACCAATATGTGCCAATGCACTCAGCAAGTACCAGCCTATAACTGTATCAGGACTCCTATCCCCATACTCATACAAGCAGCTGTCAATATCCCTCACCTTTCATGTAATAAAGGGTGTCACGCAACATCTTGAACATGGTCAGGTAGAGGGGGTCACTGAAGGTTGTGTAGTAGAGATCAGCACTGGGGTTGGCCTACAAAGGAGACAAACACATGACCATAGACCAGAAACTCTTATGAATGCC
Source organism: Chinchilla lanigera (assembly GCF_000276665.1). NCBI lineage: Eukaryota > Metazoa > Chordata > Mammalia > Rodentia > Chinchillidae > Chinchilla > Chinchilla lanigera. Next base: position 19,509,391 of record NW_004955442.1, on the reverse strand, counting down.
TTTGACCTTGCATGTGGAGGCCCAGCCAAGTAACTGTTATATTCATGACTTAGCAATGTGAACAGAGCAACCATTTATCACAACTCACCACTCAGACACTTTAATTACGCTCTTCACCCCACTTAAGCATCAGGCCAAGGAAAACAGGAGCTCATGCACTGATACCAACAGACAGCAGTCATGTGCATCCTCAAAGAAGAGTAGCCCTCCTATAGCAGGAAGTTCACCATCATCAGCCAGAACAGTGACATGGGAAGCTGAGGAGGTGAAAGGTAACAAAGGAGCCACTAGATTGTATACAACGCTGTCCACCACTCCGAAGGTGGACACTACAGCCAGGATATCTTCAGATTCAACTCATATTCTATAATTAAAACATATTAATTTATTTTTCAGCAATCTAATCAGATATATAGCACTGGGGAAATTTTTCACACAAGGTCTAATGACTTAAGAGGCAGTTCCCAGTGTCTGCACACTGCCAGTTTAAAGAGGCTGGAGGCTGGTGGGACAAGAAGGAGTATGCTGTGTGAGGCTGGTGAAGGGTAAATCTCAGGGAGGGGGCATAGTCAACATGAAGAACAGGGGAATAATGTGGAAGGTGTGAGAGTCACATGATCCTTCTGGTAAGCACTAAGAATAAGAGCTCTCATTAAGTGTTATCGAAGAGATTTGCAAATAATGTCTTTTTTTAAAGCAGTGGAAAGGTTTATTTGAAAAAGTAAAAGTGAAGAGTGACGGAGAAACTGGCTCTGCAGAGCAAGCCTGGGCCGAATAAGAGAGGAAAAAGCAAGATAAAAAGAACACCATGGAGGGGGCTGGGGATTTAGCTCAGCGGCACAGCGCCTGCCTGGCAAGCACAAGGTCGTGAGTTCGATTCCTGGTACCGGAAAAAAACAAACAAAAAAAAAGAACACCATGGAGAAAACAGGGTGCGCTATCATGAGAAAAGCCATGAGAGCCAAATAATGTCTTCCTGAACATCACCTCACACCCTCCTTACAAGAGCCTTGCAGGGCCAAGATGAAGAATGGAGACTGGAAGAGGGGACAGAAGCTCACAGGTCTGACTCTGCAAGCTCAGATAATGTAAGTGTGAAGCCCTACAGCTTTGGAATCCCACATTCACAGGGTATTCCTCAGTCAACACCAACCCAGAACAAACCGCATCCAGCACATACATTGACATATGCCCACAGCTTGCTGGCAGTAGATGCAGGGCAAGAGGTAAAATAATCTATAGCACTGGTGGTAAACCTAAGGCGCGAGAGCCACAGCAGGCTGTATCACTGAAAGCTCTAAAAGGTTTGCCATTACTGGTGTATAGCATATAAAGGTCTCTAGGATTTCCCTCCTTGCTTCATACCTGAGCCCCAATGGGATCCAGCACTGTGTATTTCAGAATAAGGACAGAAAACCCACACTAGTTTCTTTTCTTTTTTTTTTTTTTCTTTGTCTCTTTGAGATAGGGTCTCACTATGCAGTTCAGGCTGGTCTTGAGCTCACTTTGTAGCTCTGGCTGGTCTCGAACTCTCAATGATCCTCCTGCCTCAGCCTCCCGGGTGCTGGGATTACAGGCGTGCACCACCACGCCCAGCTCCACACTAGTTTCAAATAAGTAATTTGGCTCCAGCACAGACCCAGAGCAGTAACCAACCCAGCAAACAACAACCTCTCTGGATCTTCACACTTAACAGGGGATCTGGTTCAAATGTTCCCTGAGATTGTAGGACCTCCCAGTATACATATCTAATGATTTCACAAGTATGTAAAACTATTAGCCTTGGTTCCAAATATGTTAAAGACAGAAGTTGTGCACACATATATCACTTCCACTTAAAAGCCAGGGCTTGTATGTGCCTACAAGGTCAGCCTACAGAAGCAGCTTTAGATGCACCAAAGGAGCAAAGATTTTTTAAAAAGTCAGAAAGACCTGAATGGACTCCCAGATCCCACAGTGTGTGACATGGGTGTGTTAGTTAGCCCCCATGAACCTCTCTACCTTCCAGCTACGGAAAGGAGACGTGGACAACTGTCAGAAGCACTGTGAGATATTTAAAAGAGCCACAGATTATGCAGGAGCTCTGGTAGCATGTTTATTATTACTACATAGGACTGTGATTAAGCTAAGCTGAAAATTCATTGCTAAACCCTTTCAACTGCATCCCCTACATGAACTTTTCCACTTTCTCCCTGCAGATGTTTAAATCAGGCTGATTTAGTAGTAATGCCCTCAGAAGGGACGTACCTCCATCACACTGGCTGTAACAGCATCCAAGGATTTGAGAACAGGTTCCTCAACAATCTTCTTCACCTGTCAGGGAGACAAAGCCTCAGGAAACAAATGACACAATGAGAGAGACAGGAACTGTAGCTCCTTCCATCAAAGGACAAATCATTTTTGACAGATAAAACCCTAACTGAGATACAGATGTAGCTCAGTAGTAAGCATGTGCTTATCAGCAAGCCCAAGGTTCTGGGTCAATGCCCAGCATTTAAAAATATAAGTGAAGAAAAATGTGACAGAAACAATAGGCCAACAACATACATAACTTTGAACTATATGAGATGCCCTAATTCCTGGTATCACTTTTCTTACCCTAATAGAGATGATATTAAAAAACAAAGCAAAAGAACTAATGCCCTCAAATTTCTTGACATTAGGTTTTCATCTCAAGGATGTGGAAGTATTCAGGCTTTAAGCATTGCTGACATTTCATTCTCTCGAAGTTAACATGTATACCTCCCACTTGCCGCCCATTCCAACATCCAGGATACACTCAAAGCTACTAGCTATTCAAACTGGAGCACACATCACAATGTGTGTGTGTGTGTGTGTGTGTGTGTGTGTGTGTGTGTGTGGTGCTGGGGATCAAACCTATGGGCCTGAATATGCTAAGTAAGTGCTCTACCACTAAGGTATATCCCTAGCCCTAAAACCTATGTAATACCTACTTACATTTTTTTAAGATGCAGGCTACAAGGTCTTGCTGTCTAGCCCAGGCTGGCCTTGAACTCCCAAGTCCCTGAGACTACAAGCACATGCCACCAGATCGAGGTAAGTTTCTAACAGAAGCAATTTCCTGTTACCTGTTCCTGGCACCACATTTGGTATAAGAATGAACTCTTTAGCCAACTGCAGACTTACTCAATAAATACCCCACCCCTGCAACTATAATACTTGACAAAGGTCATTTCCAAAACGTGTAGTTAAGGATAACAGGCCAGACGAAGAAATGAAAATTATCTACAAAAAAAATCTAAACTTAATTAAAATATCCTAGAAAAAATAATTTCTCCAACAAAAAAATCTGAAATATCAGGCCTCAATCAGGAATTCTGACATAGTGCTAGGAAGATTCTGCTCAACCACCAATCTGTCTGGAACATCAACACTGAGAAGCAGTTTAGAGAAAGTCTTCTTGACAGCAACTTCAGAAATATTCTTAGGCCACTTGATAATTATCCTCATTAATTATCCTTAGGGTGTGTTTTGTTTTGTTTTGTTTTGTGATATTAGGCCCTAAAGTGATAGGCAAGCACTCCATCACTGAGCTACACCCCCACTGTATCTCCTAAGTTTTAATTTCTTACATCTTCAGCCTAATAAAGCCATTCTCTGACATGATTTCTATTCACTTCCACAAAGCACAAAGCACAAAGAAGGCTGATCTCTCCAGCACATTTTCCACATTTCAGTGTTGTTCTCATTTCCAAAACAGAAAATCCAATCATTAGAACCTGTCCATATAATGTTGTCACCACAAAGCCTATCTGGAACCATCCAGCTCTATCATAACTTCAAAACCCTTCAAAACCCACCACAGATCTGACCATTTCAGAACTCAGAAACAGAGTACCAATGCCCTCTCTCATGTCACCTCAAAAGTCATCCAAAGGTCCCAAAATATGAAAAACTTGGGTTTTATATTAACCCACATAGAGCAACTCCTAAGAGTCAGGGGTAAGTCCATTAGACTGAGCCAGATGCTGCACATTCATGATAAACTTGATAATTTCATATCCCTCCTCCACTCCTTCCCCTCCTTGCTTTCTTCCTTTCTTCATTTCCCTTTCTTTTACCCTCAATCTCATTTGTTTTGTGTTACTGGAGACTGAGTCCAGGGTCTTTGCAGTGAGCACAGCCTAAGGCCCTTCTCTCCTCCTTTTCTTTCCTTTTCTTTTTGGTCTTTTTGAGATAAGGTTTCACTATGCAGTTCAAGCTAGCATTGAATTTATTTTGTAGCCCTGGATGGCCTCAAACTCACAGCGATCCTCTTGCCTCAGCCTCCCAAGTGCTGGGATCACAGGCATGCATCACCACACGCAGCCCCCATCTTTTTTTTGAGACTAGATCTCACTATGTCACTAAATTGCTCAAGCTGGGCTTGAATTTAAAATTATGCTGCCTCAGCCTCCCAGAGTGCAGAGATTACAAATGTGCACCACCACACCCAGCTATTGATTGAGGTGTTTCCCTAACATTCTTGCTGCAAGAATGACAAGGTATTACACAATGACTCTATGAATATTATTCTCTTTCCTTCTTTACAAATTCAAGACTTTTAATTTTTTTGTTTAGTTTTGAGACAGGGTCTCACTATATAGTTCGGGCTGGCCTTGAACCCGCTTATATACCCCAGGCTGGTCTCAAACTCATCATAGTGATCCTCCTGCTTCAGCCTCCTGAGTGCTGCGATTACAGGAGTATGCCACAACACCTGGCAAGACTTCTAAACTGTGCTTGAATATACTCATAAAAATAAAAAATTTTAAGTAAATGAATTATATTTGGAAATACTGGTACAAGTTAAGCATCTCTATTTAGAAAATATTCAAGGCTCCAAAATACAAAACTTTCTGTTTTGCTAGCATGTTGCCACAAGTAGAAAATTTCCAGCTGACTTCATGTGATGGATCACATAAAATTATTAAAATTATTATATAAGCCAGGCCTGGTGGCACACAGCTACAGTCCTTTTTTTTTTTTTAAAGGACAAGAGTCAAGTTCTTTATTTGTCTTTTACATGAAAACAGAAAATCTGTTTAATGAAGAACTTACATGTATTTTCTATGTGTTATTTTGTAAATGTATGTGTGTTTGTTAATATGCTATCATTCTTTTATCTTTAAAATAAAAAAAGAGGGGCTGGGGATTTAGCTCAGCAGCACAGCACCTGCCTGGCAAGAGCAAGGTCGTCAGTTCAATTCCCAGTACTGGAAAAAAAACAAAATAAACAAACAAAAAAAACAAATAAAATTTAAAAAAAAGAATCTGTAGGAAGAAGGAAAAACAAAAAGGGAATAATCCAACTGCTTAGATTTTTTCTAAGTCAGAATGAAGGCAGCTGGCTCTAGACATGGATCAGAGTGCCCACAGCTCCACAGTAATTTTAAGTTAACAGGAACCAGTTATTCCCAAGGCTAAGACAGGAGGATGGCTTGAGCTCAGGAGTTTGAGGCCAGCTGGGCAACAGAGAAAGACCTCACCTCAAAAGAAAATGTATAAAATTACCTTCAGACTATGTGTATAAGGTATATAAGAAACAAAAATGAATGTGATGTTTAGACTTGAATCCTATCACTAAGATATCTCATTATGTGCATGTAAATTCAAAAATCCAAAATCTGAAATCCTTCTGCTCCCAAGAACTTTAAATGAGAAATACTCAAACTGTATTCCAAGTTTTTCACTTAAAAAACACAGGTTTCCAGTTTTTCTCTTTAAAATACACACATTTCCACCACTGGTAGTTCCACTAACTGATATTCCCATAGTCTGTTTATCCATCAATGCTCTACTTACCAAGTTTAAGAGTTCCCGAAGCATTTCTAGTGGAATATTAAACTCTTTATAGGTGATGCCATTGAACAGAGGAGAGACAGAGAAGCTGGAGCTGATCGTGGAGAAGTAGTACTCAGGCTCCAGGGCAGTCCCATCGGGCAGGCAAGAGGCTAGCAGGAAAAAGGAGAAAAAACTGGTCTATTTCCTCACATTGAATCCCCCCAATAACCAACAAAGGCATAGACTTTGTTATTTATTCTCCAGTTCCTTTATTGCTTATTTATGTACTTACTTATTTTTGTGGTCTTGGGGATCAAATCCAGAGGCATTCTACCACACAGCTATACCCTCAGCTCCTCTACATTTAAGCAAAGTCTTGCTAAGTCAGTGTCCTCCCTCTGCCTCTTGGGTAGCTGGGATTATAGGCATGAACTACCATACCTGGCTACTTGTTTGTTTTCAAATTACGAAGTAACGGTTGGACTGCAAATCTTAGCTCCCACTTGAATATCTCAGAGCAAAAGCTCAAATATTACTGTTACCTAGTATTTTCAACACAGACAGCATAACTTAATGTGAGAGAAAGGAGAAAAAGAAATTATATTTTTTAAAGACTGACAGATGTGAAAGTTTAAATTCTACAAGGCCCCAAAGAAGTTTTACTACAAAATACAACAAAAATGCACACTACTAGAGCTTTCAAAATCAGGCTTTACTGTTCAACTGGTACAGTTTCAGCTTTATAAGATAAAAGACATTCTGAAAATAAGATGGTGGTAATGGTTGCACAATATTATTACTATATTTAATACCATTGAACTGTATACTTAAATATGGTTAAGATGGTAATTTTATGTGTATTTTGACACAATAAAAAAATCGGAGAAAAGTCAAAACAATTCAGTCATCTAACGCTTATTAATAAAACCAAACGCAAATAACTTTGCAAATCCATGAAGAGTCTCAGGCTCTACTAACTGCGCTAGCCAGGTGGCTGCTGAAAATCCATTAAAACCGTTTGACATAAAGAGCTGGGGATTTAGTTCAATGATAGAGTACTTGCCTAGCAAGTGCAAGACCATGGGTTCAGTCCTCAGCCCCCCCAAAATTATAAAAAATATATAAAAATTTTAAAACTTTAAAAAGGAAAAAAAAAAGATGGGCGTGTTAGTGCACCCCTGTTATCCCAGCACTCGGGAGGCCAAGGCAGGAGGATCACTACAAGTTCGAGGCTAGCCAGGGCTACAAAGTAAGTTCAAGGCCAGCCTGAACTACATAGTGAAACCTTCTCTCAAAAGGACAAAAAATTAAATAATAAAATAAAAAGGCAAAAAAAAATCAAAACAAGGTAAAACATTTTAACATAAAACTATCACTAGAAAATAAGAACAATATGTTCATATTAAAAAGTGACATAAAATATCAACCTATAAAAGCCCAACAATCTGCATAACTTTTTCTCAAGTATTATTTTAGAGCACACACACACACACACAAAAAAAAAAACCAAAATGTGTCAGAGCAGAGTATATAGTGTTTCAACACTAGTTATGTACTGCTGATCTAAGGGTAGACATAAACCAGCAACATACAACAGAAGGGGAGGAGCAAATGGTACCTCAAGGGGTTGAGATGTAGGAATATAAGAATATAAGAACTGGTAGAACCAATGGGCAAAGAAGAGAAGGTAAGAGCAGCAGTTTAAAAGCAGCAAACAGGGAATAAGAAAAGGACATCATGAGCTAAGGAAATATCCAGACAGACATCAGGAGATGAGGTTAAGTATCATGTGGTTCAGCCAGTATGCAGCAGGTACTAATGGAGGCAAAAAACAAATGGTCAAAATCAACAACCTAAAATTTGAGACTTAGGTGGGGTACCACTGCAAGTTGTTAAGCTGTTAAGTGCTTTTAAAAATTAATTCTTAAAAATATTTATACAATGCTATGGAAGAGAGGCTGGAACCAACTGTAAGAAGAGTCCAAGATCTAGCTATTATAAATTATGCTGCTACAGACATGGGCATGCATGTATTAAGATGATTTTACCTCTTTTGAGAAAATACCTAGAAGGGGGATGGCTGGATCAAACAGAACTTCCATTTTTAATTTTTTGAGGTATCTCTACACTGATTTCCATAGTAGCTATACTAGTTTATATTCCCACCAACAATGTATAAAAGTTCTTTTCTCCTCCCAATCCTCATTAGCATTTGTTATTACTAGATTTTTTTTGATGACAGCCAATCTTTCTGTGGTAAAATGGTATCTCAGTGCAGTTTTAATTTGCATGTCTCTGATGGCCAGGCAAGGGATGATGAGCATTTTTTCACTGGCCATTTGTACTTCATCTGAGAAGTGTCTATTCATTTCAGTTGCCCATTTTTTGAGTGGGACTTCTATTTTTGAGGGGTCTCATCATGTGAGAAAGTGTGGTATAGCAAGTGTGGTATTTATACATAATGGAGTACTATACTGACATTAAGAAAGATAAACTTGAGGCCATCATAGGTAGTAAATGGATGCAACTTGAGAATATAATGGTAAGTGAAATAGTCAGATACACAAGCTCAAATATTGTATGATTTCTCACATATGAGAAACATATATATACATATATGCATATATATGCTTACAATAGTATACACACACACATAAAGAGCAAAACAGAAGAGAGATAAATAGTAAGTAGGGAAAAGTTCCTATACTTCCCCAAATTACATATTCCACCGTTTCAAAAGTATTTTAATATTTTAATATACATGCTAACTTGTTTCGTTTATATTACTAATTTATCTTAGTTCACTGAAAAGAAAAGTTTTTTTTAAGAGCAGAATATATTTATGGAGGGAAAGAAAGCTTCTGTCTGAGAAAGAGAAAGACAGGAAAAGAAAGTTTTGAGTTATTGTCTATGTATTTGTTTTTTGTAAGAATTTTTTGGTTTACGTTTTATACCCTGAGTAACTACTTTGAAGATAACAATACATAGTGCATTAACTATTGTTAATCTCTTATTATTTTGCTATGAAATTGTTTCATTTTTTCATAAAATAAAAACTTTAAAAAAATAAAAGTCCAAGTGAAACAGGAGATATAAGAACAAGTACGGAAGGGAATAATATGTAGTCCTGTCTCCTGTGTGAGGTATACTTGAGAAAGCAGGTGCATCTTCCTTCTGTTCACCAGGTCACTGGCAGAGTGAGGGATGGGTCTACTGAAGGGACACATGGGGCTCATGCAGTCAGTCAATAGCACCTGGGTGTGTTCCCAACTGGTTACTTAACAGATGTGTTTAAAGGACATGGGAGGGGGTCCTTGGCATTAAAGGTGGATGAAGAGCAGCTATTTACCAGGGAAAGGGAAGCCTTTAAGGATTCATCACAGCTGTCCTCTGATGCCCCCAGCACAGCCACATGATAAAGGGACTTAGGGTCTGGAGGGATATATTCTGCTGTTGGACAAGTGGTTCTCTTTGTGAGGTAGGATTCTGAGTTAAGTAAACTAGCCTTTAGTTTCAATATATGAGATACACACAGCACATAATGTGTTATACTCTCACATACTCAAGACACACGGCATACAAGCTGCCTGCACTTACTTGAGTTCAAAAACTACCTCCCCTTTTTTGGGGTAGCTTTTTTTCTTTTTTTTTTTTTGGTACCAGGAATCAAACTCAGGACCTTGTGCTTGCCAGGCAGGTGCTTGTGCCACTTATCTATATCCCTGGCCCTTATCTTGCCCTTTTTAAATTCCCCTCATATCTCTCAATATTATCTTGATACATGCTCTTCTAGCAATTAGCATCATCTAAAAATGAAAGACAACACTATAAAGCACAGAATTCTGGTTTCCCCACTTCCTGTCACTTAATCTGGGTTTCACTTCCCTTAAGGATAAAGTAGAAGTAAGTTTGGCATGTGTCTTGTGGGAAACGGTATTAACGTGAATCAAACCCAGTAATTATATAAAAGTACTTTTCAAGTAGCAAAGCTCCATAAAAAGTAATATTATCACATACATTTATTTATATTCTTAATGGCCTTAATAAAGAACAAAAGTAGTACCCACCTTCTACTTGAAAACCAGTGTTTTCACAATACACAAAAATTCTGATGGTAGGCATTTTGGGGCTTACAAATTATTTTCTGTCCTTTTCTCTATATACAAAATATTTGGAAACTAAATTTGAAGAAATTTAAATGAAAGAAAAAATAAATGCTTTCTAAAAGATTGCCACTGTGAATCCATGACAAAAGAGAATACCAGCATCCTTAACATCATGAGAGGTCATCGTGAACCTCCTATCCAAGTACTAAGTCAGTATTCTTGGCAGAGAGGTGACACCTACCTTCAAAGTAATGAAAAGCAGATCCTCCAGGGGAGCTGGGAGGGGGCATGCCACGTTCTGGGCTGACCTGAAACACATAGATCACAAAAGGCCAATGAGACCTCAGTCAGGTTTGTCTTAGACAAGATTCTCTTCACAGCCCAGTCTGTACTTGAAGTCCTGGTTCAAGCTTCACCCTCTGAAGCCTACTGCAGTTATAGCATTCTCTGCTACATACTTTATGGCTAGTCTTTTTTTCTAGCTGCACATTTTATACTCAGTTACTAAGCTGAGTTGTTCTTAGTGCTTGTGGTTTCATCTTTTTTCCATGAATCAATTATATACTTTTTTTTTCTTTTTTTTTTTTTTTGCAGAAGAGAGAATCAAACCCAGGGGCTTGTGTGTGCTAAGCAAGCACTCTACCAGCCCACAATTATAAATTTCTTAAATGCACTAATTATTTCTCACTCAGAATAGTTTGGCATCCAACTGCTGTAAAGCAAGAACTTCATGACTATGAAATTCCTTACGCATTTTAAAAAGGATAAGACAAGTCTCTGTACTGAAGAATGCTAATGAGAAGCTTATATGTTTCTTAAATTTCCTCCAAGGACACACAGTGGTATTTTCTTCACTTGAGCACATCATGAAATCCATCTCTGCTCTTCTCCGAAGAGTTCAGCCTCACCTGAGAGATACTGGACACACTGCTTGTTTTCCTCTTCAGGGTGCCCTCCTGACAGACAGTCAGAAGATTGCTGGGTAGAATGGAGCGGAAATCATTGAAGGACCGCCTTCGGACACCTTCCAGCTCTTCTGGGATCCGCAGGGAATGAGGAGGGACTTTAGGAAAAAGCTTGGAGAGGAGAGACTCTTCAGTATTGCTGTAACGCCCAAAGGCTCTCGAGATTCCTATCAGGCATGGGATCGCATACTTGCAAAGGTATTCTAGAAGATTGAAGCGAGAATGTTACAACATGAGATAGTTACCTGTGAGAAGGCCATACAGTACTAACTTGTAACACTGGATATTTCACAACTCACCCACCAACAAATGTAAAGACTCCCAATAATGTGTGGACTGACCCACCAATAACAGTATCAATACCAAGTGCTGTCATTAACAATAACTTCAGACTATGTCTCCATCACGGCTACTTTCCTTAGGAGGTCTTGATCTATTCATGACCACCTAAATCAATAATACAGTTGTTATGTTATCAGGCACTTTGATTCACTTAAACATATACTTATACCTCCTAGGATCATATTGATAGCTTTATTTACACAATTGGAAAAAATGATTTTTGGAAATCAACTAAACTACCCACACTTTTACAGGTCAAGAAACTGAGTGTCAGAAGGGAAAGTTGTTCATCCAATACCATCAGACATTTGTGTGCAGAATTATGTTCATGATCCCAGATGGCTTCTCAGTACATTAACACATAACAAATGTAATGTAACATAGAAGGGTTTCATCCATCACGTGCATATAGATACCAAAGAACAGAAAAGAACAAAGTCTAGGAAAAAATAAGGGAAACAGTAATCATTGGGAAGAGTAGGGCAGAAAAGGGAGAAAAAGAAAACAAAAGAAAGAAAATAAAAAGAGAAAGGCTTAACACTCTATAATCATACCTTTTTCCTGAATCTCCAAGGCCTGGCACATTCCCAAAAGAACATGCAAAACCTGAAGAAGTGCCTCTAAAATCTGTAATAGTCAAGGAAATAAAACAAAACGAGATAAATAAAACAAAAATTCAAAAGAGCTTTAGACATTATCTTGACTAACCCATATATTCCTCCTCTACAACAGTTATATCAAGGGCCAACCAGCTGACCTTCAGGGATAGAAGCCCTCCCTCTCTGTGCTGGTACGGATTTACTCCTCATGCTGGGCCAGTGTGGTCCTCTTGGGGCTTTACCCACGGGCCCTTGGGGCCACTTTTTCCTCTATGTTCTGTAAATAGGTGATAATCTCCCAAATCTTCTTTTTATGGCTAAATACTTTTACTTCTTTTCAATGTTATTCTTTATGATTACAAGTTATTTACAACACTAATTGCCTTCCTTGGATTCTACTACAGTCCTGTTTGTCTACTTCTGCCTGGAAATATAGTGCTCACCATAAAATATACTTTAATATTAGAAGGATCCCGGAACTCATCAAGAGTAATTGGCAGCTGAGCACAGTGACACATACCTGTAAGCCTAGATACTCAGAGGCTGGTGTAAGAAAAACACAAGGCCAGCCTAGACAACTGAGAAAGACCTTGTCTTAAAATTTTTTAATTTTTGTGCACTTGCCTAGCATGCACAAGACCCCAGGTTCAATCTCCAGAACCACAAAAAAAGAGTGAGAATATCATTACATTTATCAAAAATTCTAGATATTTATGTATGTACCATTAGCTTTTCAGTAACCACTCTGTAATCACTTCACACTGCTAGCTCAAAAAGCATATAGTAGATAAATAAAAAATTTCAATCTATCTCACATCTCACACATGCTGCTCTTAAATTATGAAACTTCTATTTATACAATTAGGTTTGTGGTTTTTGGAGGGCTTTAGTTCTTGGAAGTTTTTGCGGTTGTTTTGCTCTGTTTTTTCGTGGCAGTATTGGGGACTGCACCCATGGCCTTGTGCATGCACTTTTTTTTTTTTGGTGAGACAGGGTCTCACTAAGTTGCCCAGGCTGGTCTCAAACTTTCATTCCTGCCTCAGCTTTCTGAGTATTGAGATTACAAACACACACTATTATGCCTAACTGCAGCTGATGACATCTCGCTTTACATTTACCCCTATAAAAGTTGTAGTACTATATTCCCAGCAACTTGGCAGGCTGAGGCAAGAGGATCACAAGTTCAAAGCCAGCATGGGCAATTCAGCAAGACTGTCTCAAAATAAAAAATAAGTCAGGCATGGTGGCACACACCTACAATCCCAGAACTCTGACAGGCCAAAAGAGGCTCTCACAAATTCAATTCTCACCTGGGCAACTAACTGTTCGATTTGACAAGACCTTGTCACAAGATTAAAAAATTTTTAGAAGAGTTGGGCATGTTGCTCAGAGGAAAGACTATGGGTTCCAACTCTAGTGCCCCCAAATTAATTAATCAGTTAATTAATGACTGGGGATATAATCCAGTGCTAGAGCACTTACCTAGCATATGTGAGGCCCTATGTTCAATCTCCAGTACTACAAAAAAAAAGTTCCTGATATTAGCTTTAGCTCATTCAACTGGTCTTCAATTCCCAACTTTGTGTCTTAAACAAATGAGATCAACTTGTTTTATAGTTCTTCATTGGATGCACTGGCCCATTTTGCTCCAATAGTGTGAGGCAGGCCAGCAGCAGCTTCTACCAGTCAGATATCTTACTGATCATCCTCTGTGATAGTCCTTCAGGCAGTTCCAAAAACCCTATGAATCATTTTGGTACTGAGACTAACAACTGATTCAGGATGTTAAGAGAGGTACTTACCCAGTGTTTTCATTAAGATCAAACAGAGTACAATTACCTCATTTTTTCTCAACTACTAGTTTTGGAAAACCCAGGCAAAGAGAAAGAAATAGGTGTGACATGACTTGCTCATAAGCAATCAAATCTCCCACACTTTCTTAACGTTAAATAAAACTAAATAACCTACTAAGGCATAAAAAGCAATACAAGTTGAGTATCTCTTACCCCAAATGTTTGGGACAGCAAGTATTCCAGATTTTGGACTTTTTCAGATTTTAGAATATTTACATATACACAATGAGATATCGTGAAGACAGGACCCACGCCTAAACATGTAAGTCATATGTAATGATTTTACACAATATTTTAAGTGTGTCTCCATTTTGAATGCAAACTGTCAAATGAGGTCAGACGTAAAATTTCCCACTTGTGGAAGCACACTGGAGCTCAAAGTTTCAGATTTTGGAGCCCTGTGGATTTTCGATTTTCAAATTAGAGATATTCAACCTGTTTCAAATATTAAAGTCATTTCATAATCTTCACTGTCAGCATCTCTATTTTGATACACTTTATTCACTACAAAGCCCTTCATACCTGACTTTAATAAAAACACCTAAGCCTAACATATCTAGTTATGTCTTTAGCCAACCTAAAATAAATGAAGAATCCAAATTAGAAAGAACTCAAAAAGCACTGCTACCTGGGATCACTATATAGGCAAGCAACTAAGCACTCCATGGCAGGACCTAACTATTGCAGCATATAAAAAATGGCTTTCAAAATGATAAATCTGATTAACAAGAAGTTTAAACTATAGTCACAGTCTTTGTTTAAAAAGGAGAGAAGTATGAAATACTTGTTGCCAATATTTCCAACAAAATTAACAAAACTAAAAAAGTCTAGGCACTTAAGGTAAAAGTTTCAGCTACATAGAAATTCTCTTGTATGAATGACTCCAAATGCCAGCCTACAGGAAGACAAATGACCTGCCTCAGCCTTTTTCTACCTACCTCACAGGTCTTTGGAGAATACTAAATAAGACTCACGACATCCTGACAAAAATACTACAAGCTGAAAAGTACTACAAGCAAGTATGAAACATTTCTTAGGACTATTATTAATAGTATGAAATAAAATAAAAAACAATCCAATCACACTTCAATTTTCTTTCTTTTCATCATTCTGGAACTTTTTTTTTTCATCTTGTGGAGGACCACCTGGGTGACTCTCGTTGAGGGAGGTGCAATTGCCTCCATTTTGGCTGAACCTGACCCTATTTCCACGTATTGATATGTACAGAGCTGGCTAGGACTTCTTCTCATCCCTTCAATTAGCTTTAACAATGCATATTGGTCTAGCCGAGGTGCTGATGGTAGTCTTTGAGGAGGGCATGTGTGCTTCCCTGCACCCCCACTGTTCCCAAGAATGAGCTGGGATGAGGTGGGATGTGTGAGCCAGTACTCCACACTGTTGGCTGGGATAAAGCCTGAAGATAAAGGTTATGACTTCCCAGGGCTTGAAAGATTACAAATCAGAGCTGAAGCACCAATCTCAAAACATTAGATACTATCTCAATTGTTATACAGATTATTCTTTCTGCATATCCTCTCTGCATTTGCAGAGGTGATTTCAGGCCTCCTCCCTAGCCCAGCTCATGGCACTCACATACTTCCCACAATTCTCACAGTCACTCAGCCTCAAATCACTCCCTTCTTCACGAAAGAATAAAACCTGGATTCAGCCTTGGGTCGAGGCCTTTGTTCCGGATGGCCATCACTGTGGCTGGACTGAGGACCCCTTGGCTCCCATAACTATAAATATGCCTTAGTGTCTTTATTCTCACCATGGGTTGCCCTAAAAGTGATAGACTGGAATTAACTCACTAGAATTCCAGTAACTTTTCAAGGGATTACAAATACAAACTTCCTGGGAGTCAAGGACTGGGAAAGCTTCTCTATACATTTAATAGCAATGTACAAGTTTCCACATACTTACCTCATCCCTAAGTGAAGGGTCCCTATAAGCCACATCAGACAGCAAAGTTACTAAGCAGAAGCTGAAGCTCTCTGCCACTGGGAGCGCACCTACACATGTGAAGACAAAGATCAGATCATCAGAAATAAGACAGAGGGTCACACCAATTTCAGGATGTTTCAACTCAGTGTCCTGCCAAGGGACCAGTTTACAGTGGCTGCCTTCCTTGAGTCTCCATAGAACAGGTACAAGCCCAGTGTCCAGTGTGTTTTCTGAGAAATACTTCTACCTTTCTTTTAGAAAAGTGTTTTCTTGGAGCTGGGTGTGGTGGCGCACACCTGTAATCCCAGCACTCGGGGGGCTGAGGCAGGAGTATCCTTGCAAGTTTGAGGCCAGCATGGGCTACAAAATGAGCTCAAAGCCAGCTTGAACTGCATAGCAAGACCCCTGTCTCAAAAAGACAAAAAGAAAGAAAAATGTTTTGGCAATACACTTGAATGTTTTCTAAGGCAATTTATAATTAGTGATTACAGAATTTCTCAACATGACAGAATCCATTTATTTTATTCCCTACTTAAATAAAAGTGAGAAACCAATCTCGGTAGTGCAAAGGTGGTACAATGAAAGCTATAAAATACATATTAATGTAACTTTGAATTGATTGAAATATTATTTATTTTCTTTCCTGCTTTGTTTTGGCAAATAGGGAAAAACCCTAATAAGAGTTTCCAAAGATTTGCTTTATTCTGCACAAAGATTTTGTTTTTGTTTTTATTTTCTGGGTTTTTTTGTGGTACTGGAGATGAAAGTTAGGTCCTCAAGCATGCTAGGTAAGTGCTCTACTACAGAGCTACACCCTAAGCCCCACCCTCATTAACTTCTGAATTCGTGTAGTACTAAGCCTCCTAGCAGGGAGGTTCTTAGGCACCCTTAAGAGCTAGAGGCAGTGCTCTGCTTTCATTTTTTGGTACTGGAGATTGTATCCAGGGCCTTTGTGCTGAGTTACATGCCCAGCTCTTTATTTATTTATTTATTTATTTTACTTTGAGACAAGGACTCACTAAGTCACTAAGTTGCCTGAGCTGTTCTCAAACTTTCAATCCTCTTGCATCAGCCTCCTAGAGTTCTGAGATCACAGGCATCCACCACCATGCCCAGCACACTCATGTTCTTACATAGTGATTTCCAAAGGTTTTTTTTGTTAGTTTGTTTTGTTTTGTTTTTGTGAGGCAGGGTCTCAATATGTAGTTCAGGCTGGCCTTGAACTCACAGCAATCCTCTTGCTTCAGCCTGGGAAGTGCTGAGATTACAGGCATGCACCACCATGCCCGGCTGAAAATTTTTATATCCCTGACAATGTTACAAATAATATTGAAACTTCCATTTCAATTTGAATCCACGTGTACAGAAGTGATCACTGTTTTGAAATTTTAAAAACAGGCCAAGAACAGTGATACACACCTACAGTCCCAGCTACCAGTACTCGGGAGACTGCAAAGAAAGGATCAGTTGAACTCAGGACTTCAAGACTAGCCTGGGCAACAGAATGAGGCCCATCTCAAAAAAAAGCAGAGAAATAAAGGAAAGAAGAAAACAGAATCAAATTCCACTGATATTCTACTTCTGAAATTACATGACATAGTGATGGCTACAGACATGTGATTTTAAAGTAATGACATTCTATTTAATTTGCCATCCTTAAAACTGCAGGACACATGTACAATTTAATTTCTGAAAACCTACAAGTCAAAAGGTACAGAGGATCTATGTGACTGTTTCAAAAGAGACAGAAGGAAAAAGTAAGGAGGGAGCAGGGGGAAAGAGGGCAGTGAAGGGGAACAGGGGCACAGACTATTACTTTCACTTTGACTATAAATGGGATCAGAATAAAATACAATTTAAAGAAGCAAACATGAATTTTTCCAGTTTTAAAGGATAAATCTAACTGAAACTTAGCAGCAACAAAATGACAGAACTACTTATAGTTAACATCATGATTAAACCCCAACATCCATCTCATCCTTTTGGAATGGCAGCAATGCAATGTGGACAATTAAATTCCTCCAGAAGTGAGTCTATAACTCTACGGACAATATGACTGCCTGGGCAGTAGTGGCAAACCTATGACACTCATGCCAATAGGAGGCTGTTTGTTATCAATGAAAGCTCTAAAAGGTTCACATCACTGGCGTAGGGGGTAGGCAGGTGACCCAATTCCATCCAATGACTTATGAGAAAAGATTTGTAAAGGTCCTAAAGTTCTTGCTCACTCTCAGAAGAGTACAGCAGAAAGCTGCTGGCCCAGCCTCGTCTCTCCCTCTGCTATGGCCTCTGGATAACAATAAATAAGGGGTTGGGGATTTAGCTCAGCAGCACAGCGCCTGCCTGGCAAGCGCGAAGTCCTGAGTTTGATTCCCGGTACCAGGTAAAAAAAAAAAAGAAACAGTAAATAAGCTCAGCCCACCCTGCTGCAGTTACTTGTTCCTTAACCAGAAGTGGGACCAGCTAAAAGTATCCTAACTAGGTGTTAGTATAAACAAACACTTGATCCTTAAAGATGCTGAACATACTTTCCTTTGCATTCAGGGAAGTATCACACAAAATTACCTTTGCTTTTCCACGCTGTGTTTTCTTCTACCCAATACACTTTTGGAAGACCTTTGAGAAGTCGTAGAAGGTAAGGAACCACACAATCTTTGTGCTTTAAAAAAAAAAATTATATTTAGTAAGTCAATGATTGGGTTTTTCACAAAGATTAAGATTTATGCAAAGCATATCAACATCCTAATTACCTAAAAGATATGATAGGGATAATGTGTATGTAAGTTCACATGATATCACACTCTTACTATTTTCACACAATAGAATCCAGAGGCTGTCACATCAGCCTACACCACAAAGGCCTAAGAGAAGGGCTCAGACCTGCCCCCTGAAGCTGAGTGTCCAGCCTGCTTGGGCCTACTCAAGGGCTAGGCTCCAGTGAGGGCCTCTCCAGAAGGAATGTGTGATACACTTAAAGCTGCCTTAAGTGAAAGGAATTCAAATAGCCCCAAACTAACCCATGGTCTCAAGAATAAGATTCTTTAAAAATATTTTTTGCTACATGTTTCCTCTTGTCCTCTCAAGTTGAGCACTAGACTTACTGCCAACATTACCCAAACGAAAAAAATTACTTTCCTCTAATTTCTAAACAAGCCAATACAACTTCATACTTTTCCATCATTGGCTTTTTTGTTATTTCCCTATTTACAGCTGCTCTAGTTAAAGATTAGATGTGATATGCTGACTAAGAATACCATGTGATGGTTTTAAAAACATGGCTACAAGTTCCTTGATGTTCTTACCACCTGAAGGTTGAATTCTAATTCACTTCCCATTGAACGTGGACTGCTTTAGTTACTTCTAGCATACACAGAAAGTAGCATAAATGTAACTCTGACTTCTAAGACTAGAATAGAGAAGGCAATGCAGCTTATGCCTGGCTTTTTCTCAGGACACTAGTCCTGAGACCCAAACACAGTGTTGTAACAAGACCCAGGCCACATGGAGAGACCACGTACACAGGGGTGCCCTGGCTAAAAGCCAGGGAGCAATCCCCAGACATGTGTATGAGTGAGCCTTCAGGTGATTCCACCCCAGTTTTCAAGCCATCCCAGATGACACCCAATCGAATAGTGACTCATGTAAGCAGATTCATAAGCAAAAAAAAAAAAAAA
>NW_004955442.1:19486384-19487929 GCF_000276665.1 Chinchilla lanigera | reverse complement strand
AAAAAAAAAAATTGTGACGGCCTTACTAGTATGTGGTAGTAAAATTTTCCACCACCCTGGCCATAGCTTCTGCCAGGTATCCCAAAGACTGGACACAAAAGAGGCCAAGGCACAACCCATCCTGGATGGAGGCAAGGAATATAAACACGAGGAGAGCCAAAAAAAAAAAAAAAGTGGGTCTCTGGGGCATTTTCAGGGTACTGACAAAGTATGGTAAGTTCCTCTCCAGGGGTACTCACGAGGCCCATAGGCCTCCCTGGAAGCAAAGGTAAACTGTATGGTCAAAGGGACAATGGCACATGCCATCTGGAATCCTGAAATCTTCACCCAGAACCAGAATTACAACGAGGTCATTTGTACTCAATGCTTCCTTGCTATCTTAAAAAATCTAATATAAGTTCAACATTTTGGGACTTACAGATAAATCTATCAAGTAATGCATTTGCCAAGGGTATTTTTAAGCAAAATATATTCAGATGACAACAGCCTGGGTGTGACAGCGCACATCTGTAACCAGGAATTTGTGAGGCTGAGGCAGGAAGATCACTGAGATTTCAAGGCCAGCCTGGCCTGCATAGTGAGTTCAAGGTCAGCATAAACTACATAGCAAGACCCTGCTGACAACAAGAATTTCTTATAAGGATTTTTTCAAGTATTTCCTACCTTTCATAATTCATTTTCATATTTAAATAGGAAATAACAAGTAGGAAAGTAGAAATAATTTTCTTTTCACACTTATATTAAATATGAAGAAGAAAAACTAAAGTTAGCTTATGTATCTCATTTTGGTTTTTCATGTGATATTGGTGAGAAAATCTACTTAATTAAAATATTGCCCTAATTAAAATGCTTATTTTTTCAATTGAATAAATATTATATAAAATATTAATGCATATTAATATAAACCTTCAAGGACATACAAACTGATTTTCTACATATTCAAATATCCAACAACTTTATTTTCCTAACATAGCATGATTAAACTTGAAAATTTTTAAATGGTGCCTATTGATAACAAAAATAAGGGCCAGAGATATAGCTCAGTGGCACAGTGCCTGCCTGGCAAGCACAGGGTCCTGAGTTTGATTTCTGGTACAAAAAAAAAACAAAAACAAAAGTAAGTAAATAAAAGATTCTACACCCAATGATCAATCCTTTGGTTCAATTAACTCTATTAAATAGGAAAAAAATGGTCATATATTCTACAAGATCTCAAAGTTCTTGCTCAAGGCTGGTTGTAGGTACAAGGCCATTTTAGGGGACTTTATTGCTATTTTGTCAGTTGGTTGGTACCTAGAGATTGAACCCTAGGGCTTTTGCAATGAGCTACATTCCCAGCCTTTTTCCTTTTATTTTAAGACAGTGTCACTAAACTGCTAATTTGCCCAGGTTGGGCTCAAACTTGCAAGCCTCCTGCCTCAACCTCCTAGAATACTAGGATCACAAGTATGTGCTACCACAGCTGGTAAGGTTGCTTTTTAATCCTGATAAAATGTCACAATAACATTATACTCTGAAATAATTTATTTCTATCAGTTTTGTAAA
>NW_004955442.1:19480883-19484553 GCF_000276665.1 Chinchilla lanigera | reverse complement strand
CTGTTGTGAGTTTAAGACCAGCCCAGGTTACAAAGTGAGCTCAAGGCCAGCCTGAAGTGTATAGCGAGACCCTGTCTCAAAAAGGCAAAAAAAAAAAATTATTTCAAGAAATTTTGTCGTTTTGCAAGTAAAACATGAGTCTGATGAGCATTTTACTAGAGACTGAAAACCAAACTTATTCCGGGGGACATAAAATTACGTCTCAAAGAAGTTTAACTTACTTTTTTGTAAAAACAAAGAATTTGTATTATTTTGTTTTACAATATAATATATTCACAGTTTTAAAAATTCCTAGAAAGGTAAACATTAAGATGTCTCATTCCCACCTTTCATACACCCTGCCTCAACCTCTCCCTTAAACCACTTTGATTAGGTTGGGGTGCATTCTTCTAGTATTACATTAGGTAAATATAAGCAAGGACAAATTTAAATTCTCCTACCACCTTTACACCACAGAAACTAAATTTAGTAAAAGACTTACTTGAAGATCAGATTCAATGAGAAAAATGCCCAATGCGATAACTGCATCTCTTCGTCTTTCATCTAGTTGGAAGATCCCATGGAAATCTACTGGACACATGCAAAGCAGCTTCTGGACCTACAAAATGAGATACATGTGCGTGAGCCACATTTAGAATAAATCAGGCCCATAAAAGCCCAGTGAGTCCATATAATCAATAAAACATTTTTTTTCAATTATAAAGTCATGCTATGAGAAACTACATTGAAGATATCAATATGTAATACAATAAGCATTGTTAATTCCCTACCACTCTGTTTGTAACTCTGTAATGTCTGTACTGATCCTTTGCTATTTTGTAAAACGTTGTCAATCTGTTAGTATTTTCCTCCTTTTATTTCTAAAATAAAAATAAATAAATAAATAAATAAATGAAAAGAAAAAGTTGTTTATATTTATACTACACTAGGCTTAGGACTGCATTTTTACATGACTTAATAAACATATGTTTTAAAAAATAAATAAATAAATAAATAAAGTCATGCTAGCCAGGCATGGTCGTATATACCTACAGTCTCAGCTACTCAAGAGGTAGAGGGAGGAAGATTACAAGTGTAAGGCCACCCTGGACAAGTTAGATCTGTCTCAAAACTAAAAAGCAAATCACCAGGGATACAGCACAGTGGCAGATTGTCCTGAGTTCAATTCCCAGTTCTAAACAAAAAAAAGAATCATAAAAATGGGATTTGGGGGTATAACCCAGAGGCAGATCACTTGCCTAGCATGCAAGCCCTTGGTTTAATCCCAGAATGTAGGGGGCAAAATTATGAAAAGGACATTTAAAGTAATTATACACATGACCATAAATATACACATTCCGAGGAACATGTGCTGACAGTTATAATGATGTATATACAGAGAGATAAGGCTCAATGTCTAAAATCTGTGTTTTGGTATTAGAAAAGACCAAGGTCTCTTAAGTAGGTTACCCATCCCTACCTACAGTAATAATGTAATAATAATTTTCCAGAGGGATCTTTTTAAAAACCACATGTGTTGCCTAATATACATGAGTCAGTGGGTTTGATTCCAAGTACTGAAAAAAAAGTAT
The DNA here is from genome assembly GCF_000276665.1 of Chinchilla lanigera. Taxonomy (NCBI): domain Eukaryota; kingdom Metazoa; phylum Chordata; class Mammalia; order Rodentia; family Chinchillidae; genus Chinchilla; species Chinchilla lanigera. Next base: position 19,482,982 of record NW_004955442.1, on the reverse strand, counting down.
TTGTAAGACAGTTGGACTATGTATATACTCAGCAAGGAGTCAATACCTATTTTTACTGGCTACATCACAATAGTGGTTAGCAAAAGACAAAGCATGCAAAGCAATTTATTAGATAAATGGGAAAATCAGGACTATCTTCAAAACAAAACAACAGCATATACCTATATAAAAGGAACTAAAAATCTGGACTTAATATGAACATAGGTGATGCCTATCTTGAGAATCTGCCATAAAAAGCATTAAGAAACACCAGGACCCTAACCCTGCTCCTCTGTAGTAAATTCAATGAAAAGTTAGTTGCTGACATTCATATGCTCATAGTGACATGTTCTCAGCAATGTATCAAGCATATTACTTGAGGCTTGCCCTGAAAATTCATTAGGAAATTACCACCGTAATTTTTTTTTTTCAGTGCTAGGAATCAATTGCAGGGCCTTAGGCATGCAAGCAAGTACTCTAGCACTGAGCTACATTCCTACCCCTTTTTCATTTTGAGACAGCGTCTCAATAAGTTGCCCAAGTTGGCCTCAAATTTGATTCTCTTGTCCCAGTCTCCTGATTAACTGGAATTACAGGCATTCACCACCACATAGAGCATAAAGTATTTTTAAAATATATTTTTCCAAAATATGCTTTAGAGGGGCTGGGGATTTAGCTCAGCGGCACAGTGCCTGCCTTGCAAGCACAAGGTCATGAGTTCGATTCCTGGTACTGGGGAAAAAAAATGTTTTAGAGGAAAATGTTCCTTGTGTAATCAGGAAAAAAAGTAAGTTAACATAACAGTCTCTACATATGGAAATCTATGCTTTTAATGATTAGTGCTTAGACAAAAGAGAATAACATAACAGATAAGAACAGAAATACAGGGCTCCTCTATAAGGAGAATGTGCTTCACAATCAGAGGAAAAAATAAAATACAAAGAAAGCTACAGATCAAACACAAGAGTAATAATTTCAGAGACTTCAAACCACTTCCAAGGTCTCACCAATGAACCACACTATTCACATCTTCATAGAAGGAACAGTCACTCCCCCCAAAATACTGAGATCTTTGTTTGTTTTTGAGAGTCAAACTGAGGGCCTCAAAGATTAGGCAAATTTTCTGAGTTTTAGCCCCAGCCCTTCAGGGTTTTTGTTCTGTTTTGTTTTGTTTTGGAGACAGGGTCTTGCTATGCAGTGCAAGCTGGCCTTGAACTCACTATGTAGTCCAGGTTGGCCTCAACTCATGGCAATCCTCCTGTGTCAGCTTCCCAAGTGCTGGGATTACAGGTGTATGCCTTCCAGGGATTTTTAAATCCCTGTAAATAAAAAACTGAAAGGCAGAATCACAACAGATTAAGTCAATGAGATTAAAATAATGTTGCTTAGTGAGTTAATATCAAACAGAAGGAAAAAACCCAAGACACTAACAAAGTGTACGTCCTCTGCCTTGTCTCATGCACTATTTTATCAATATCCTGCACCAACACACAGAAGCCACACTACCCCACATAGCTGGGATGTGAAGCAAGTGTAAGGAGCAGTGTGGAGACTCAGAAACATGCCAAAACTTGCACAGTACAGTTACTAAATATGACAAAGAAGAGTTGTACAAAAAGATAACTCATCAATAGTCCTATATACCCAATACATATCCACCTAAATTTTTGTTACTGTAATACTGGGGACTGAACCCAGGGCCTCACACATGCTAGGCAAGCACTCCAGTACTGAGCTACATTCCCAGACTTTATGTATTTTTCAGAAGGGTCTTGCTGTTGCTGCCCAGGATGGTGTCAAACGTCTGGGCTCAAGCGATCTATTCCTGCCTCGCCCTCCTGAGTACTAAGATTCTGGGTATACACCACTGTGCTCAGGCTATACTTAAAAGTTTAGATTTCTTTGCTCTCAACGCTTTTCTCTATCCTTAGAGATTTCTCTGGGGGCAGGGGAAGAGTCATACTTTGGGTTTTTGTTTTATATAAATAAATCTAATGTTGACAACCTTTACTTTCTTTTTTGTGGAGTTGTTCCTTTTTCGGGGGGGGGCTAGGGATTTAGCTCAGCGGCAAAAGCGCCTGCCTGGCAAGCGCAAGGTCGTGAGTTCGGTTCCCGGTACC
>NW_004955442.1:19478431-19480783 GCF_000276665.1 Chinchilla lanigera | reverse complement strand
AAAAAAAAAAAAACCTTTTTCAGGGGGCAACTATTCACATTAGAGTTAGACTTGGAATCTTATCTTGGCTCTGACATAGGCCAGGTGGATGGCAGGCTGAACCCTCAGCTCCCCTGTCTACACAGCAGTTTTTTCTGGGACTTGAGGAGATAATGTGCCTGATGCAAAGGCATAGCTACTGCCTGGAGTTAGTACTCACTTAACATTACAGAAGCATTTTCAAAGCTACTGATCTTAAGTGATGTCCTTTAGAGTCAGTCAAGAGCTATAAGTCCGTCAAGTTAGTATGTCTTTTAATTCATTCATTCACTATTTACTGGACACAAACGCCATGAGGCATTGCCCTTGGTGCTGTGGATACAGAGCAAAGTGGGCATCTTAAAGAGGGCCCTGGCCCTCATTCTAGATAAACTGGACAAATAAATATCAGAGATGTGATGGTGTAATGACAAATACAAAATAAAGATGAAAGATTCAGTTCTCCCTGTTGAAAGTAAGAGAAGAAATATACTTCATTCCCTCTTTAAGCATTTACTTCAAAAAATTTGTAACTGTATGTACTTCTTCTTTTCTTTAAAATGATTCTAAATCTTTGACCTAGAAATGTCTTTCTCAGTGACCTAGGAGTCATTGCTTCAAAATGCAAACATCCCAGTTTCCGTGGAAGAGCAGAGCCTCACTTCCACAGATACCTCACTCCAAGATGCAAAACTTCATGTCATAAAGGTATGAGAAGTTTGTTTTTCTTCTGGACAAGGCCAAATAACTAACACAGATGGTCACCCCAATTACCAATCATGTTGGGATGAACTATGTGCAACATGTGGTCTTCAATCTTCTTACTATTATATTTGTTAAAAACGTAAGTAACAGGTTGTACCTGCTTGGCTATATAAAGGATAAGATTTGGGCTGGGGATTTAGCTCAGCGGCACAGTGCCTGCCCGGCAAGCACAAGGTCGTGAGTTTGATCCCCGGTACCGGAAAAAAAAAAAAAGATAAGATTTATTTCTGTCTTCACAATCTCTCAGAAGACTGCCTGTGATCATATCACATTTTGGTTTAATGCTTATTTAGTTATAAAGATATAAAGTTTTTTTCTAGTACCTTTATGGACAATATTCCTGGGTTGGGAGATTTTCTTTTTAGTTATATTTCCCCATCAATAGTACCTGAAAATTTACAGTTTTTGTTTTTTGGTTTTTGTTGTTAAGTGAGGGTCTCACTAGGTAGCTCAGGCTGACCTCTAACTCACAGCAGTCCTCCTGCCTTAGCCTCTTGAGTGTTGGGATTACTAGCATGTGCCACCACATTGAACACAAGATTACTTTTGATGGAGTGATCAGCAGGCCTAAGAAGATGTCCATTAAATTGAGATCTGCAGAAGATGGAAGCAGCCAGGCGTGGTGGCACACACCTGTAATCCCAGCACTCAGGAGGCTGAGGCATGAGGATGCTTGCAAGTTCAAGATCAGCCTGGCTACAAAGTGAGCTCAAGGCCAGCCTGAACTACATAGCAGACCCTGTCTCAAAAAGACAGACAAAAAAAAGATGGAAGCAGTCAGAATGTATCAGGAAAGAGTACTGCCAGTGGGAAAGGGCACAGGGATGTCAATATTCAGGTCCAGGCAAAGATAGTCTCATAGGGCTCCACAGGCCAGACTGGTATATAAATTGTATTCCAATAGCAATGGGGGGTGGGGCAAACAGACCTTAGGGACTCTTGAGTTTAGAAATGAGGTTTAGAAGAATCCCTCTAGCTGCTGTATAGAGAATGGATCTTGAAGACAAAAATGAAAGCAACAAATAGTCAGGAGACCCTAAAGAAGTCCCAGCAAAGATGGTTGTGACCTAAATGAGCAGAGACAGAACAGACCAGCTCAAGATGTTCTGGAGGTTTTGATGGTGAAAGGGAAGGGAAAGTGAAGGAAGGATTGTTTTACTTGCCTCTTTGTCACACTAGAAAATATCCAAAGAACAGCATCAAGGACAGGGAGTGAGCTGTAGAAACATGCCATGCAAGGAGTAGTTAAAGGACTATTTACTCTGGAGACAATCAGATTAATGGTAAACACAACTGCCATCCCTACACACACATACACACACACACGCACATACACACATACCACTGGGGACTGAAAGCAAGGCCTTTGCACTACATTACATCCCTCACTCTTTCCTTTTTTAATTTTGAGATAGGATCTCACTAAATTGCTAAATTGCTCAGGCTGGGCTCAAATTTGTAATCCTCCTGCCTCAGTCTCCCAGAGTACTGAGATCATACATGTGAGCCACCATACCTGGCCTTTCCTCAGCTATTTGAAGGGCTTCAACAATGTCAGCTACTCCACTG
>NW_004955442.1:19471714-19477499 GCF_000276665.1 Chinchilla lanigera | reverse complement strand
CCAGCATTTGTTATTGGTTGATTTCTTAATGCTAGCCATTCTTACTGGGGTAAGGTGGAATCTCAATGTTGTTTTAATTTGCATTTCTCAAATGACTAATGATGTTGAACATTTTCTCATGCATTTGTTTGCCATTTGTATTTCCTTATCTGAGAAGTGTGTATTCATCTCAGCTGCCCATTTTTGAATTGGGTCTTTGAATTTGGGCGGGCTGATATTTTTTAATCAGCTACTCCACTATTAAGGATAGTGACTAATACATTTATCTGTCTGACCTATCAGACATCAATCATCACTTAACATCTTTGGGTTCCTGTTCGCTATACCATTGACATGAATGAATGAACGAATGAATGAACGAATGAATAAACGAATGAACAAACGAACAAATGCAGACAAAAGACATGTTTACTCTCCCCTGGGATACAGACTCTGCAATCTGTTCATAGTTTGTGAACAGATTTCACACAGACCAGTGCAACAGGTTCTCCTCTCAATATCGGCACTCTCCTATGGGGAGAGGGGCAGCCTCTCCTGGCACTTACCCAGAGACCAAAGGTTAACTCCAAGGCCTACTCTTTTACATAAGGTGTAAGGATAGATTTTCCCTCAAAGGGCAAGTGCTCTGGGGTGGGCTGAGTTAGGTTTTTGTTTGCTTATTTCTTTGGTTTTTAGGTATTACTACACTCTTATCTGGAAACTAATACTCAAAATGGACATAGACCTGAGCTCTAACAATACCCTAGAATAAGAATTCAGCATCCTCACCATGTCTAAACCTTATGTTTGTGCAGCTGTCACCCCAAGAGAGTTCTGAAGGCAGCACAATTTTTAGGACCCAGACCCTTGTTTCCTCTGGGGTGCCTGGGTCCACACCTTCTACTTCAAATACCTAGACAGCGCTCCGAGCTACTCTCACTTCAGACCTTCCATACCCACTCAAATGAAAATATTTAAATAGAAATCATTTCTGACAATTAAGAAATTACTTTGGACCTGCAGTTTTAAAATGTAAAGGGGAAGCCGGACATGATGGCACACACCTGCATTCCCAGCATTGAGGAGGCTCACTGCAAATTCAAAGCCAATCTAGCCTACATAGTGAGTTCAAGGCCAGCCTGAACTACACAGTGAGATCCTATCTCAAAAAAAAAAAAAAAAAAAAAAGAATGAGTGAATGAATGAATGATGTGAAGGGAAGACACTAAACAGAATAAACCCAGAGATCTAAAAAATGAATCAGTGATTTATGAACTACAGTAGTACGGTAAGCAGAGAAATGGCCCTCCCAATGATGTCCTAATCCTGAATTGGTGAGTATATTTTACATGGCAAAAGAGCATCTGAAGATGTGACTAAGTTAAGCACTTTGAAATGAAAAGACTATCCTGAATTATGTTAGTGGGCATAATATAATCACAAAGGTCCTTCAAAGTAAAAAGCAGAAAGGGAAGTCAGAGCAATGAACTATGAGATCAGCCCACCACAGCTGCCTTTGAAGATGAAGGGACTGTGAACCAAGGAGTGTTCTAGACATCTGCCTCCAGAAAGTGGAAAGGGCTGGAAAAAAGTTCTCACTTAGAGTCTCAAGAAAACTAAGCAATACGCCGTCACCTGTTAGTCCTGTGTCAGGTTTCTATTCTATGGAATTACAAAACAATAAACATGTGTTGCTCTAAACCACTAGGATGGTGGCTTACATTATTAAAGCAGCAATAAGGAACTAGTACAAATGGTCATAGAATATTAAACAAAACTCAAAGCTTGGACTGCCTATTAAGAAAGAAAAATGAGTAACCAGATTACAAGCAATATTTATTTCCTTTATTTTTCTGTTTTCCACATTTTCTATAAACAACACTGAAAACTTAAGAAAAAAAATTTTAAATAGTAGAAATAACTTTGCCATTAATATCACTCTTATTTTTAAAGGGCAATAACATTTCTACTCAGAGTTCAGAAAATAAGTATATTTTAATAAATAGAATTCAGCTAATACAAGAGCAATGAACATAAAAATGACAGAAGATCTGAGTCAAACAAACAAAATAAATATTTTCTGCACGCAATGGTCCTGTAAGTTATTTAATTTCAGTATCTTATTATGAGTAAAACTTCTATTAAAATAAAAGCTTCAATCTAAATAGAAAAGCTTTTTTCTATGGGACAAGACATGCAGCGACTTTGGCCCCAACCTAAGACTCCCTATCACTCCAACAACAGACGCAGCAGAGCCAGGAGCAGGGGTGCACACCTGTAATCCTAGCATTCAGGAGGCTGAGGATCGCTGTGAGTTGTGAGTTCAAGGCCAGCCTGGGCTACATAAATGAGTTCAAGGCCAGCCTGAGCTGTGTAGTGAGACCCTGTCTCAAAAAGCCAAAAAAAAAAAAAAAACCACCAGACACAGCAGAGACCAAAGCACTGACATACCAAATGCCACAAGAGACTCAGGTATGTAAAGCTAAATCTCATAAAACTATCTTGAAAATATTTCAAAGCTCCATGTAGATAAAAGACAAATGTATAAAGTAGTTCATTAGCCAAAAAAAAAAAACCACAGAAAAAAAATGTAGCACAGAACCTTCTATACCTGCTATAATTTCTGCAAAGAAATACAAGTTCAACTCCTACACTGAAAGGATGCCCAAGGATCAATGACATCTCTGAAACGTATGCAGAAGAACAGGTACGGGGCTGGAAGAGGTCACACAGGCTCACCTTATTTACCAAATGTTTACTTTCAGGCAGGCCATGTGTTCTTCTATCCTAGTTTTACAGATTTACATAATCAAGTCTAGATAAATCAAGTACAAGTGAGGCAATGGGCCCTTAATTTGACTCTCTGACTTTTGGCCCTGTGTACTCTAATATTATAACTTCTAGGGCATACACTTTCAATGACTCTACAATGAAATGTCAATGCACACTCTCAGCCTGGCAACTTCTGCACATTCAAGGCTCTATATATCAACTTTCACTTATTGTCAGGCTTTTTCCATGGTTTTCATCCATCTGCACCATTTCACCCTGTTTTCTCTTCTATTAAAATTTTACACATTCTTCAAAAATCCATCTCAGCTGTCTCTTACTTCTTAAACTTTTTTCAGACCCTAGCAACTTCAAGGGATCTATTATATCTCTCAATGGCTCATATAGAATTTTGTAGTTCTCTTGGGATCATTATCTTCCTTATATTTTATTTTGGAATTACTTGTTACTTATCTTCTGCTCACTGCAGACACAACTATATGCATCACTATATCAAGTGTACCCTATACATTTCAGAACTTTAATGTTAAACTACTTAGTGGAACAAAAAGGAACAATGTTACAGATCTTTGATGAGGTGAGAAGGGAAAAGAGATATGAGAACAGTAGAATTCAGCTTCCTAGTGTAGGGTTAACTATGCTGTAATACCTGTCATATAATCAGCACAGTAGTCCTCCCTTACCCATAGGGACATGTTCCAAGACCCACTGTGGATGCCTGAAACAACAGACAGTACTGAACCCTAGAAATGAATCTTTCTCATCTTTTCTTTTTTTTTTTTTTTTTTGAGATGGGGTCTCACTATATAGCCCAAGCAGGCCTCAAATTCTTTCAGTAATCCTCCTGCCTCAGCCTCCCAAGTGCTGGGATTACACGTATGTGCCCCATACCCACGGTGTCTCATCTTAACTAAGCACTTATCACACACTTGTGACCATAACTTTTACAGTTTGGAGCAACAGCAAAACAAATTTCTCTTTCTGTTCTCATGGTTTCATGGATAGATTTGCTTTTATTGTAGATCTTAGTAGTCACAGCATATAAATTTTTTTTCTTATTAAGCCAAGAATTTGTATTTTTCATTTAAACAAAATACAGCTTCTTTTTGGCACACACAAATTGCCAGCATCACTACTCTTGAGCTTTAGGGCCATTATTAACACTTACCTGAACATAAACACTTTGACACTGGAACATCTGACGTGATAACCAAGATGGTTACTAAGTGACTAACAGGTAGGAAGCTACACAGTCGGGACACATTGGACAAACAGATGTTTCACATCCCAGGCAGGATGAAGTAGAATAATGTGAGATTTCATCATGCAAATCAGAACAGTGCACAATTCAAAACGTGTTTATTTTTGGACCTTTCCACTTCACAGTTTTGGTCAACATCTGATCAGGGTAACTAAAACCAAAAAATAGAATACCATGGATAAGGAGAGAAAACTATATCCACAAGGTTCTGACATTCAACTGGCACTAAATACCTGCTTCATCACTGAATGAATGGAGGAACAGAAAAAAGAACACTCAAATGAAGTAAATCCCTCACAAGTCCTAGAATCTAGCAGAAGTTCCAAAATTAATATAAATTACACAACATCGATTGTATAACACAAATCAGAAACCAAACAATTGAAGGTGTGGTGTAAGGTCATAGATTTGATACCAAATACTCTCAGAAGCTGTGTCTCTGAGGAGGAGAATACCAGAAAATTAGAATCTGGGCCCCATCAAACTTGTCATACATATCAAATAAGGAAGAACTAGTTCTGGTAGGTGCTATTCTCCAAATAAAAACAGCCAGCTCTCATTAAGTCTATATCACATGCTAGGTGCTGGTCTGTATTAACTCATTCCATCCTTAAAACAACTTACTAGGTAGACATTATTCATCCTACAAATGAAGAAAGAGTCTCCTGGAAGTCAAAGTCCTAAAGCAGAATAAAGCTTTATAATCCTTTTTTGGGGGAAAGGGGATTAAGATAGGGTCTTACTATGTAGTTCGGGCCAGTATTGAATTTACTATGTAGCCCAGATTGGCCTCAAACTTCTGGCAATCTTCCTGCCTCAGTCTCCCAAGTGTTGGGACCACCATGCCTGGCTCTTATTTTGGATTTTTGAGAAAAGAACTAAGTACTTCAAGCTGGCCTTGAACTTGTAATGATAGTTCTGCCTCAGCCTCCTATGGGCTGGGATTACAGACGTACACCACCACACCTAGTTATGATCTTTTTTTAAATGACAACACCATTAAGTGACTTTTCTCTCTTTTTTCCCTATATTGTCTTTTATTCCAACTTTATTTATATATTGGGTTTCTCATACAAAAGAAACGATGAGATAAGCCTGCATGTCTGATTTACTTCACTTAATACGATAGTCTCAAGGTGCATTCATTTTCCTACAAATGACTCATATTTATCCTTTTTATGGCAAAGTAGTACTTAACTGCTTATAACTTTTAACAAACTAGCAAGTTGCTGCTTTTAGGTCATCATTAAGGGTCAGTAAGCTCAGAATCCTCCAGAAATAAAGTTATTCCTTTTTTTTATAAAATATGTCTGCAGTGTACAATGATTACATTCATTGTGGGGAATTGGTACATGTACATAACACACCTCAATTCTTTTTTCCCTTCCCCTCTACCCTCATTTTATTAGGGTTTTTTCCCAGCATATTTATTTTATAAGTCTTTATTAAATTAAGTATCATAAACATAGATTAACAGCCAGACTAATAGGCCAAAAAACATATAAAACACATAAAACAGTTATACTAAATCAAGATACACCTTTTAGATACACTAGTCATATTGGTTTACAAAAAGTTTTTTTCTCTCTTTTTTCCCTCTATTGTCTGTCTTTTATTCTGACTTTATTTATATGTTGGATTTCTCATACAAAAGAAACAATGAGGGGGCTGGGGATTTAGCTCAGCGGCAAAAGCGCCTGCCTGGCATGCGCAAGGTCGTGAGTTCGGTTCCCGGTACCGGAGAAAAACCAAAAA
>NW_004955442.1:19427950-19471614 GCF_000276665.1 Chinchilla lanigera | reverse complement strand
AAAAAACAGAAACAATGAGATAAGCCTGCATGTCTGATTTACTTCACTTAATACGATAGTCTCAAGGTGCACCCATTTTCCCACAAATGACTCATATTTATCCTTTTTATGGCAAAGCAGTACTCAACTGCTTATAAACACTATATTTTCTTTATCAATTCATCTGCTGATAAGACATATAGGCTGCTTCTAAGATTTAGCTATTATGAACTGTGCTGACTATAAATACAAGTATGCGTGTATCTCTGTAACATGATGTCTTTAACTGTTTTGGGGAGATACCCAAATGGAGAACAGATATGTCAAATGGAATTTCTACTTTCAGTTTTCTGAGAAATCTCCATACTGATATCCATAGTAGTTGTTCCAGTTTACACTCCCACCAACAATGGAAAAATGTTTCTTTTTCACATCAGCCTCTCCAGCATTCGTTACTATTTGATTTTTTGAAGACAGCCATCCTATCTGGAGTGAGATTCTCAATGCTGTTTTAATTTGCATTTCTCATATGGCCAGCAACGCTGATCATATTTTCTTGTATTTATTGGCCACTTGCTCTTCTTCATCTGAGAAGTATGTGTATTTATTTCAGATGATCAAGGCCAGCATGAACTACAAAGCAAGACCCTGTCTAAAAAAAAAAAAAAAAAAAAAACCTATATTGACTAGGAGTGGTGAAAATAGACATCCTTGTCTTGCTCATTTTAGAGGGAAAACTTTCAGCTTCTTCTTTAGTATGATGTTGGCCACTGGTTTATCATAGATGACTTTTATCAGATTGAGATAAAGACATTCTATACCTATTTTCTTTGGGATTTTTATCATGAATGGATGTTAGTTTTTGTCAAATATTTATTCTGCATCTATTGAGATGATCATGAGATTTTCTGTCCGTGCTTCTGTTTATGTGGTATATTACATTTACTGATTTCATATACTGAACCATCCCTGGAATAAATCCTGCTTGGTCATGATATATGATCTTTTTGATTATTTGCAGCATTCTGTGTGCCAGTATCTTATTGACGGTTTTGTATCTATATTCATTAAAGAGATGGGCCTATGGTTCTCTTTATTGGCTGGCCCTTTTCTGGTTTTGGAATCAGGGTAATGGTTGCTTCCAGGAATGGTTTTGGGAATACTGCTTCCCTTCCAGTTTCATCAAAGAGTTGGAGAGTATTTCAGTTTCAAATGCTCCCTACTTGTTGAGTAGCTATCTATCATCTCTCTCTTCTCCCTTTTCTCCACCTTCAAATAAACTGAATTCTCTTAGTTTAAACCTGGTTTAATTCTTTACTGACAATGGGTTTATGATGCCAGGTGCTGTGTTTTCCAGCAGAGCAGCAGCTTACAGTACATGGATAAAGATGGGAATGACAGAAAAAGAGCGGGTGTAGCTAAGTAGAGTGGATCTGAGGAAAACCCAGATTGCAAGGAAATAAGAGAAGCCAACAGGAGAAAACAACCACATTACAATTACCAAGACTGCACCTCCTCAAGGGACATTGGAGTAAATTTCCAAAAGCTGATGATGGACTCTTGCCAGACAAAAGATTAGCTACAAGCAAGCGCTCATCAACAGAGGAGACAAGCAGACCAATTATGAGCTGCAGGGAAGTACAGAAATGCTATTTCTTGTCACAAAAAGGCTACAGCACATCTTTGTGAAAACATGAAGCTGACACAGTCTGAGCAGACTTGCTTATCACTGGAATTGCAGAGGGACAGCCACATAAAACAGCCCCTCCTCATGCAGGAGAGGTGGAAAAGGGTGAAACGTAAGGAGCAAATGAAGGCCAAGCAGAAAACAGACAAAGACACAGCTGCCCATCTCCAGGCATCTCACAAACCCTCTGCAGAGAACACAGAGGGCCAGACCCCCTTCTTGCTCAGAAGCACAGCCCTTCCACAGAGAAACACACCTACAGGGTTTTTTGGTTTGTTGGGGTTTTGGGGGTTTTTTTTTTGTTTTCTTTTCTTTTTTGTATTTTTGAGACAGGGTCTCACTGTGCAGTTCAGGCTGGCCTTGAGCTCACTTTGTAGCCCAGGCTGGTCTCGAACTCGCAACAATCCTCCTGTCTCAGCTTCCCGAGTGCTGGGATTACAGGCGTGCACCACTACGCCTGGCTCTAGGGGTTTTTGACAGGGGTCCAGACACACTGCTATATTTACTTCAGCAAAAGAGTGAGTCAATGGAGCCGTGTATTGGAAGTAAAGCCCAAAAGATAATAAAACAATTATAGAAGAGCAGGCAATCAAAACTGCAGATTTGGAGAGACATGTGGAATTCCTTGTGGCCAAGAATAAAAGATTAAGGAAAGAAAATAAACAACTAAGGGCCAAAGAGGCCAGACTTCTAAAACATTCAATAGAAAAGGAGCTAGATGCAGATGCTAATTTTGTAGAAGAATGAGAGTTATAGAGTTTGCTACCACATTCAGGTAGCTTCTTCAACCTGCCAGAAACTTACAACAAATACCAAGAAAGCCAAGGACATTCCAATACCCAACCTTCCTCCCTTGGATTTTCCGACTCCAGAACTTTCACTTATGGAGCTCTCTGAGGACATTCTAAAAGAATTTATGAGTAATTAAAATGGAAAGTGAGGAGAGCAGTCAGAAGAGGAAATAATTCAGTAACACAATTAATCTAGAAAAGAATAAAAAAAAAGGAAAACCACACACAAGAACAATCCTAGAAGTGTCACCATCTGGCTTCTGTGGGAGAGAGGTATGGCCTGGATGTGGGAACAGTCTGGACAGTGGATCTGATTCTCTGGCACAGCTAATAATTCCAGTTTGGCAAACACAGCTTGGGGCTTGACTTTCTACTGATACAAACCAAATGGCCACCTCGAATATTTTTAAGCAACAATTATTTTTTGTATCTTCAGGGTTTAAGTATATAAACACGTTATGTGTAATTAATCTATAATACCAAAAATGATAATGCAAAACCTAAATAATACACTGCCCTGTATATTATTATATCATAAAAGGGGCATATTTGAAATATGCTCTTTTTCATGCATTGACTGTATGCATTTTGTTATGCACATTTAGTTTAAAGGTGTGTAAGATGCACGCCTTTCTAGATGAAACTGTATGTGTCGTATTTGCACTACTCATAACATAATGATAACCTCAAGACTATTAAAAGAAATATCTAAATTTCCATTTTATGAAGGAACCAAATTACTAGTTATGCTTTTTTTTTAAAGTACCAGTTTACATAATTAATCAGGTTACATTTTAAGTTGTTTGTTATATAATGCAGTATTTGAAAATATCAAGGAAGTATCCTTTGTTTTTTTTGTTTTTTGTTTTTTTGTTTTTTTGTTTTTTTTTTCGGTACCGGGAATCAAACTCACAACCTTGCGCTTGCCAGGCAGGTGCTGTGCCGCTGAGCTAAATCCCCAGCCCACCTTTGTTTTTAATATGTGAGTGGAAGTAACACTGGCAGTATTTGATTGTAAGAATTCAATAAAGTAATTGTGTTTTAAAAAATAAAGAGTTTGAAGAATGCTGGCATTAGATCTTCTCTAAAGTTCTTGTAGAATTCAGCAGTAAATCTACTGGAACCTGGGCTTTTCTTGGTTGGTAGTTTTCTTATTCTTCAATTTCACTGATTGATACTGGATTATTTAGGATTTTTATAGTTCTGCTTTGGTAGTACGTATGTACCCAGGAATCTATCCATTTCCTCCGAATTTTCCATTTTATTATAGTACAGGTTCCCAAGGTAGTTACCAATGATCTGGATTTCAGCAGAATCTGTTGTGATTTCCCCTTTTACATTTCTAATTGCATGGATTTGGGTCTTTCTTCATTTTGGTAAGACTGCCTAAGGGTTTGTCTATTTGGTTTAATCTTTCAAAGAACCAACTCTTCATTTATTATTTGTTTGTATTTTTTTTTAGTCTCAATTTAATTTCTGCTCTAGTCTTTATAGTTTCCTTCCTTGCACCAGCTTTGGATTTGCATTGTTCTTGCTTACCTAGGACCTTGAAGTGCATCATAGGTTATTTATTTGAACTTGCTCTGTTTTTCTGGTGTGAACTCACTGCTACAACCTTCTCTCTTAAGACTGCTTTTGGGCCAGGGATATAGCTCAGGGATACAAGAACCTGCCTGGCAAGTGTCAGGTCCTAAGTTTGATTCCCAGTACCCAAAAAAAAAAAAAAGAAGAAAGAAAAAACTGCTTTCATTATGTCCTGTAGGTTCCTGTATGTTGTGTTGGCATTATCATCTGATTGTAGGAACTGTCTAATTTCTTCCTTAATTTCATCTGTGAACCACTGATTATTCAAGACAGTATTATTTAATTTCCATGTGTTTGTAGTTTCTGTGGTTTCTTTTGTTACTCATTTCTAGATTTATTGAACTATGATATAATAATATACACAGGATAATTTTGATTCATAAAGCATTTACTTAAGCATGCTTTATGGTCTGGTACATATTCTACTTTGTAAAGAGTCCCATGCGCTGCTGAGAAGAATACATATCCTGTTGTTGGGTGGGACACTCTATAGATATCACCTGTTTGAAGGCTTGGTTCAACCCTGATATTTCCTTACTGACTTTTAGTCTAGCTGATTTGTGACAGTGGATATTGAAGTCTCCCATTACAAGTGTATTGATACTTATCTGATTTTTCATGTCCATTATTGTTTGTTTTATGAAGTAGGGTACACCTGTATTTGCTGCGTATTATCTTTATAACCGTTACCTCTTCTTGTTGAATTGTCCCCTTAACCAATATGTAGTGGTTCTTTGTCTCTTCTGAGTGTTGGCTCAGTCCACTTTGAAGTCCACTTTGTCTAAAATTAGAGTAGCTACTCCCACTTTTTTCTGGGTCCCTACTGCATAGAGTTCAGTAAGTCATTGACTTACAAACATTTGAGTTGCAAATTTTCACAGGTGTACTGTGTAAGACTCACTTTGTTGGATATGAATGAGTCCAACTTACAAACAATTCTGCCAGAACAGAACTTGCCCATAAGTCAGGGACTTACTGTATTGTTTTTCATCCTTTGATTTTTAATCTATGAATTCCTTTTTTAATTAAATGTATTTCTTGTATACTGCATACTGTTGGGTTTTGTTTCTTGATCCACTTTCACAATTTGCACCATTTGATTGATGAATTATGACCTTACATTCAGAGTTATTATTGAGAGGTACAGTACTGACAATCCTATTGTTGCATTATTTTCCTGTTGTTGATTCCCTTTTAACCTTTTGCTTAACTGCTCATCCCACCAGGTGGAGTCATTCTTTTTGACTTACTGGCATCATTGGCTTCACTGCCTCTTTCAAGAATATCCTTGAGAATTTCTTATAATGTTTTGGTGATCATGAATTTCTTGAGGTGCTCCTTGTCATAGAAGTAACTTATTTCCCTGTCAATTTTGAAGGAATGTTTTGCAAGACACATAAGTCCAGGCTGTTAACTGGTATCTTTTAGGGCTTGAAACACTTTACTCCAAGTCTTCCTGGCCTTTAACATTTGTCTTGAGAAGTCTGCTGTAATTCAAATGGATTTATCTTTATATGTGATTCATGCCTTTCTCTAACAGCTTTTAAGACTTTGTCCCTGTGGAGATGGGGATATAGCTCAGCAGCATAGCACCTGCCTGGCAAGTACAAGGTCCTGAGTTTGATTCCTGGTACCCTACAAAAAAAAGATTTTGTCCCTATGATGGACTTTTGGCCTTTTTGTGTGTGTGTGTGTGTGTGTGTGTGTGTGTGTGTGTGTGATGGTCTTCTGGTATGTTGTTGAGTATAATGCAGGGTGGAAAGGTTCTCTTTGGTTGTAGCTATTTGGAGTTCTGTATGCTTCACTTATGTATGAACTTCTCTCATGTATTTGAGAAGTTTTCTGCCATTATTTCTGTGAATAGGTTTTTTATGCCATTTGTATTGTCTTCTGATTTTTCACTTGTTCCATTTATGGTTAGTCTTCTTTGTGTTATCTAATAGCTACTGGTTCCATTTTTCATGTTTTCTTCTTTTTTTTTCTTTTTTTTTTTTTTTGGTTTTTTTTCTGGTACCGGCAATTGAACTCACAACCTTGCACTTGCCAGGCCGGTGCTGTGCTGCTGAGCTACATCCCCAGCCTTTTCTTGTTTCCTTTAAGGTGACTTTGAGTAGTTGGCGTTTGAAGGCATTACTGTCTTCTAGTTCTAAAATTCTGTTCTCCCACTGGTTGCTTCTGCTGTCCATACTTTCAATATAATTTTTAATTTCTTAGATGTCTGATTGAAACTTTTTCATGGACCCTCAATTCTTTGCTAAACTGATCATTCATGTTTTGTATCATTTTGCTTAGCTCATGTAGCTTTTTATTAGTGTCTTCTGAAAGCTCCTGGATCATTTTGATTATTATTTCCATTATCTGTTTAGTTATATCTTCTGTGATCCTGCTGAGTACTTCTTTGATCTGTTTTCTAATCTCCACTATTATCCTTTTAGGCAATTCAGTTGTGTAGCTTATGCTATTCTCCCTCCTCCATGCTCTCTGGATGGGCTTCAGGGAGTTGGGAATTGGGAGAGGCATTTTGTTCCCTTGGCTTCTTGTTCTTCTATTGATTTTTTTTATTTGTTTTGTGCTAAGGTTTGTGGACACTTGATAGTGTAAAGATATAGTTGCTAGTATAGAAGTCTCTTTAATTATTTTTCAGTAATATATTTTGGGCATGGCTAATTATAGTCCTTTGCCTCACCCCCAAGGTCCAACCACCTTGGTTAATTTGATAGGAGAGGATGCAGTGTAATTAGCCTGAGTTCTCTGGGAATGTCACAAAGATAATTTGAATGTTGGCTTTCAGAGAAATAGCAACAATTATATGACCCTAGTAATATCAAGCAAATCAACCACAATGTTATTACCTGTTATGATTTGTATCTAGATGTCTCCACAAAGCCCTATGTGCTCATAGGTGAGGTTTTTCGGAGGTGGCTAGATCTAGGGTATGTGGATATGGATTAAGGACATGGTAACTGGATTAGTCCACTGATTGGTTTAACACTGTTCTCAGTATGGTTAATAGGAAACCCCACCCAGAGTGAGGATGGTACCAAGCAAATAGGCCTGTAAGGTGAACAGAATATAAGGGGAAAAGAAAAAAGGCCATCTCCCTGCTTGCTGCCTCTTACCTACTCTGCCATGGACTGTTTACCCTTTGCCATGCCACCCTGGTTTGGAGCCAGCCAACTACAGACTGAAACCTCTAAAAACTGTGAGACAAAATAAATCTCTTGTCCTTTAACCTGTGTCAGGTATTTTTTTTTTCCCCCGCTCCGGTACCGGGAACCGAACTCATGACCTTGCGCTTGCCAGGCAGGCGCTTTGCCGCTGAGCTAAATCCCCAGCCCATGTCAGGTATTTTGTCCCAGCAAAGAAGAAGTAACTAAAACACAATCCAAGACAAAATGGACATTAACATACCATGGGGAGGGGCTGGGGATTTAGCTCAGCAGCAGGGCGCCTGCCTAGCAAGCACAAGGTTGTGAGTTCAATTCCTGGTACCAGAAAACAAAACAAAACCATACCATGGGGACCAATTATATAACACCCTTAATCCTAGAAAAGAAATTCACAATTACAATGTAAACTTTAAGACAACCCAAGTATTGACTTACAGTTAATATGTATTAAATGTGAGAGCTGTATCTCCAGGGATAGTAGAAAAGAATTCCATAGTCAATGTATAGAATTAACTAGCTATGAAAAGATTAATTAAGCTTTATGGTGAAAAAAAAACGCTTTAAGGTTATACTATTAAAGATATAAGGTTTGAGAACAGGGCAATGCAAGAGGAAACCTTAAACTATATGATATGAGAAAATAAAAAAGTGACTAAATAAAGGAGAACTCACATTGTGGAGCTTCTCAGAGAAAATCAACTAAAAACACAGGTAGTTGGAAGAAAGGGAGGGACATACATCCTAATACCAAAATAAATCTAACATAAGAGACTTATAGATCAAACAAAACATAGGCATAGGACTTTATAAAATGATAATCTAGCCCACATGGCTGCCCCTAGGTTTACCACTGGCAGGACCAGAGCAGGAACTGCCATATCCAGGATGTTCAAAAAAAATAAAATAATAAAATAAACAACAAAAGTGAGAGACTTCAGAGGTGTAGCAAACTCAACACACACAGGATAGACCTACAATATAAGGTGCCTCACCTCTTTTGACTTCCTACAAACAGAGGATACTGCAGCCTGGCCACAAATTTCACTGGCAAACATAGGGGTGAGTGGTTGCTCCCTCCCTGATTGGCTGCCAGGTTTTTTTTTCTTTTCTTTCTCCTTCTTTTTCTTTGTCTGTCAAGCACCATAACTGATAACCAGAACCTCTAGCAACAAGGTGAGGGACTGGCCACGGCACTGAGGATTACTAGTGAAACACAACCCCTCCTACCCTAAAAATGGCACAAGAGAGGAACTTGGACCATCCTTCAGCAGCAGCAGCAGCAGCAGCAAAAACAAGGAGTAGAAAATTAACACTTCCCTGCTATGCAACCAGTGATCAGCACAAGTCAGCACTCCCTCCAACCTGTGACCAACAATGCAAGCAGTATGAGGCTGCAGGGACAAGGACAGGGAAATAAGCACTCCCTCGCCCTGTGACCAGTGGTGCAAACACTCTTGGACTGGAAGTTAGCACTCCTTTGGACTTGCAACAACCAGCATGGGACAAAGAGGGTTGAATGTGAGAGGAGTCAGTGATGTGGAACAAAACAAGCTGTGCAAAGTCTGGGAGGGGCCAACTGTACACAGGACTGGGAGCAGCCTTGGGCTATCTCTGTCTGAGGGTGCCACAGCAACAAGAAGAGCAACACAGAGATAAACAAGGTAAGGAGATGTGAGTGGGCCATCCAAACTGACCACAACCCCCACATCTGGAGGCCAAGATCAGCCCTGCATCCAGCACTAACCTTACTGCAGACTTGGTAGGGCTCTGATTTGGACACTACCACAGAACAGTGGACACCAGAGGAATTTCATTTAATTTTTTTCTTTTTCTGTGTGTATTGTTTCCCTTTTACTGTCTGGTTAGATGAACACTTTTCCTAACCTTTCTGATTTGCTTCAATAATCTTTTGCTTTCTCCTTCATTCTTCTCTCCTGCCCTCTTCTCCATTTTCCCAAAGCTTCCATGATCATCCTTTGTCCTCCAGCCTTGTTTCAACTATACTTCTCTTCAGTTATCTCTGTGTTATCTCCTATACCTCTCAAATTTCTCCACCACAGGGTAAAATCACTCTACTAGTATTATTACTAGTGTTGAGTTTTATTAAATAACTATAGATCTTGCCCCAATGATTAAAGGTACCAAATCAAGAGTTATCAGTTTGTCAGTTTCTAGGCTGTGCTTGATGTTATTGTTATCGCTAATTGTTAATACTTTAGAAAAGATGTCATAGTTGTTGTAATCAGTTGGTCTCCCTTCTATAACAACACTTTGACTGTCTGGGGATCATAACCATCACCATAGTCCAGAACCAAAGGACTGAGTGCTGAGCCAAGTAGAGAGTAACATCTCATCCTTAGTAAATTGGGAAGGTAGAATCTTGGGACAGACACAAAAACCAAGAACATCCTACACATAGAAGACACCTCTAAACTATGTGAGAAGGAAGAGAAAGAAGTGGTACAAAGGATCCTAATTGGGGAGTAAAAGGATGTTTACAGAATTAGGTAATGGTAAGAGAAAAAACTGAAGGGATATAGAAGATATAAAGAAAAAACTACATGGGGAGTAAAAATGTGAGAAAGATTAACAAGGAAAAGAGGGAAGAAATAAAGGAAAAAGAAAAAGAAATAAAAAGCAAGGGAAAATGACAAATAAAAATTCTTCAAACCCCAATAAACTGACGAAAAAAGAGAGAAGAAAAAAAGGCCAAATAACAATGCACATCCTCACACACACACAAAAAAATTTCTCTGTGATTTTCAATATATGGTTTTCTCCTCAGATCTACAATTCTGAGACAGCATGCAAATCAAAACATTTCCCTGTTCATGCTGGTAGATCTGTACTGGATGCAGTTGTTATGGTTTGTGTTTGTATGTCCCCCGCTCAAAACCCCACTCCTGGTACCAAATTCTGTCTCAGTTACTTTCCTCTCTTTGCTGAGACAAAATACCCGACGCTCAAAATTAAGGAAGGAAAGGTTTATTTAGCTTACAGTTTGTGGAGGTTTCAGTCCATACTGGGCTGGTTCCAAGGCAGAGTGGCACATGGCAGAGGGCAAGCGCTCATGGCAGCGGAACACAGCAAAAACAAGAACAGCAAAAAGGGAGGAGTGGCAGAAAAGAGCAAGCCTCTTTCCTTCCCTTAAATTATAAGCAGGCTACTTCCACGCAGGGGCCATGTAGCACTCACATAATCTCCATGCCCTCCTCTTACACAGGCTCAGGAGACTATCGAGCAATTGGACTACAGTGAGGGTAGCAATTTTGCAACTTTCACATCCAGAGCAACTTAGGTTGAGCCGTAACTTTGACGTAGGCCTGTGTCCTTTAGCTCAAACCCCCCATAGGTCTCTTTCCAACCTGACCATGACTCCCTGACCATAGCTGTCTCTTATAGCCGGACTCTCACCCAGTCACTATGGGGAATGCAACAATGGTATCCACAAAGTGAAGCCATCCTTTAGCTGCTCTGAGTCCTAGGGTCAATCAACCCTTCCCCAGAATGGCTGGTGTCCAACCAAGCACTCTCTCCAAAGATATATGCAATGCACTTGGATTGGAGTCACTCACCAGGTATTACCTGTTGAAGTACTCATATAGGAGCAGAATCTCATACTTTTCCTGCAGCTCAAAGCACCCACCATCATTTCCACCACATTTCTCCCTGAAACCTTCTGGAGTTTCCAGCTTTCACTTTGTCTCCATAGATTCAGTCTCTCTTTCCCACAAAATATGAGCCAGAAGCTGAGGGAGAAGGTACAGACTGTTCCTTCCCTCTTCTACACCGTATTCTTAATTTCTCTGTAAGTTTTAATTTTCCCATCAGATCTTTTCTGGTTCTCAGAGATCTAGTTTTCTCTTTTTTATTTTTTTTCCTCGAGTTGTTCTTTTCTAGTGTCTACATTCCAAATCTCAGAAAGGCTGAGGTGTTGTTTCTTACTACTACACCATTTTCCCAGAAGTCTGAAACAAAGTTTTTTTGCTTTGTTTTTTGAGACAAGGTCTCTCTTTATAGAGTAGGCTGGCTTTGAACTCACTATGGACCCCTGGCTGCCCTCCAACTCACAGCAATCCTTCTGCCTCAGCCTCCACAGTGCTGGGATTACAGGCATGAGCCACATCTGGCAAGGTTATTCTTATTCACAATAAGGATCCACTTTCCCTCCCACTTTGAGGTCAATAAACCAACTGATCAGAGAGGCATGAATATATCTTACCTAGACTTTGGCACATTAACCTCAGACAGATATCTTAATTATGTGCACTTTGACTGCCAAGGTAAGGAAATGGCAAATGAAGGAGAAAATAATTTGCCCCTATAAGTCCAAATGATTGAACAGAAAACTGTAGATAATCAACATTGGGGTTGGGGATCTAGCTCAGCGGCACAAGTGCCTGCCTGCCAAGTGCAAGGTTCTGAGTTCAATTCCTGGTACAAAAAAATATATATATATCAACCATAACAGAGGGTCTAAGTAACATATAGAGTCAAAACAAAGCCACATAATAGGATTGCAAAAGCTGGCTAATTAAGATTTTCAGAGAACAGTTTGGTTATTGGAAACCTCTGTGAAGAGCCTTTCTGGAGAAACAAACTTCCCTGAGAACGAAAAGCTAAGAAGCTTTAAGTATTTGTGGTAGGATTTGTGTTTTTTGTTTTCTGGTAAAACCATTTTTAATTGTGTTTCTCAAATGTACTGTCCCCTTAAAGAACACTGAATGTAAGCTTAGATTTTCTAAGTAACTCAGAATCATCATGCTACACAAAGGTGATTATAACACAATAAACACAGAGTTAGAGACAGAGGTTTAGTTAAAGGTGTTCTTTTGATCACATGCAAATGGATGCATTAACATTAACATGGCTTGCTAAGACATTCTACACAGGCATCCTTATATGTGCTTTTATATACAATTAATAAGTAAAAAAAAAAAAAAAATTACTTGAGTCACACTTAAGCCCCTGACAGGGGAAAGCATAGATAGATGCACACATCTGATTCCTAGTACATCTGTTTCAATGGACAAAACCCAGTAAGCAGGAATGCTGTATAGAATCAGGAGGTGCTGGTTTTCAGTCCAGTTCTGGCTATTCTTATGTAAGTGACAAAACCTACTTCAGCAGCTCTGCCTTTTTTTTTCTTCTATAAAACGTGGACAAAATACCAAGTGTACATACAGAGAGAAACACATGGTATTTTCCTTCTATCATAGAACTGTGCAAAATTGTTGAGTCATCTTTCCTGAGTCTCCATTTTCTCATGTACAAAAGGATGACTAGATATTTTTGCAATGTTTGCTCTAGTAATGAAACTCCGTGATCCAAGAACTTCAACTTGCAGCTATGCGGGAATAATAAGATCTGGATTTTATTTTCTTAGAAAAATGGGTAAATATATTAAATCAATGGTTTCATAATTCATCAAGCAGCATAGGACTATAATATTTAAAATAGAGGAAATAAAATTGAGTCCTACATTATCTTGGTTGTCAGCCAGAGTCACATTTAGACCTCAAAACAGGGAAGGGCATCCCCAGTAGATAGTAATCTCACTAATTGTGAAGACAGAAATGGGTATACAACAGCCAGGTATGGTGGTGCATGCTTATAATCCTAGCACTCTCAAGGCTGAGGCAAGAGGATCACCTCAAGTTTGAGACCAGCCTGGGCTATTGTTGTGGTTTGGGGCTTATTTTGCAAGGTGAACAATATAATACAGGACACATTGTTTATAATAGTCACCCAAAGAATGATATACAAGAGAGTGCAGGAAATCTGTCCACACACTAAGACCAAGGAGTCTAGCCGAGGACCTAGATCCCACAGAACTGTCCTATATGAGTCCAGCTGAAGACCTAGAGCTCATAACAATGCCTCCCACAAGTCCAACTAGAGGCCCACAGCCCATAACAATATCTCATGCAGGCCTGTTTCAGAGATCTGCGCTGGGAAGGCCCAAAGGTCAGTGGTGGAATCTAGAAAGTCTGTGCCAGCAGGACAAAGGATCTGTGCTAGCAGGCTGAGGAAGCAACTGGAGCCAGGAAGTGACATGCAAGGTAAGAACCAAAGCTCCCCTGAAAAGTACACAGCCATCCTCAGCAACGTTGAGGTCCTGAGCTCCTCCAATGGTGAAGACAGCTGAGTTCCCATCAAGAAAGCCAATGCAGCAAGCTTCTCCAGGAGACTGGCAGTGCACCATCTTCCCCTCCACAGCCAGGAAGCGGTGCTCAAAGTGAGGACCAGCGCTGCCCCAAAGTGAACTGAAGCTATTCCCAGTGCCAACAAGGTCCCAAGCTCCTCAGAGGATGTTTTTGAAAACAGCCAAGTTCATCAAGAAAGCCAGCATGACAAGTTCTTCTAAAAGAACCAACAGCTCCTTATAGCTTCTACTAGCTCCCAACAGCCTCTCTCAGCTCCCAACAGCCTAACTTCTTCTCCAGTTTTGCCTCTTATGCCGCTGGCAACAATTCTCAAGTGGGCTTCCCACACCCAGCACCACGCTTACTCAGTTCAGCTGAGGGTTATAAATTGACCACCAGTTGTCAATCCACTAGTGAGCTCAAGTTGAAGTGCACAGCTAGACCCTGTCTCAAAAGAAAGAGAAAGAAAGAAAGAAAGAAAGAAAGAAAGAAAGAAAGAAAGAAAGAAAGAAAGAGAGAGAGAAAGAGAGGAAGGGAGGGAGAAAAGAATATAGAAGAAGTCTATTGCAGCTTGAAATTCTGAGGAAAGCCAAGCAGAAATAAAGCTCTGGAAATCTGCAACAGAGTTCTCAAGTACTTGATGAAAACTAAGATACATCAAATATGAAGTGACAGTCCATGAGGCTGGGCAAAGAACAAACACAGAATTGTGAGCTGAATGGTTCTCAAAGTTCACACAGAGGTGACAGAAATCTGAATTATCCTCAGAGGAGAAAGTCCTTAAGACACTTAGTAGGGACTTCAGAAGGGTCACACTTTAGTAATGGAGGTAAACTATGGCTACAACCAAAGCTTTTTAGACCTGACTTAACAAAGTTTAAAAATCAGCTTCACTGGGCCTGCTAGAGAATGCCTGTAATCTCAGCACTCAAGAGGCTGAAGCAGGAGGATCACTACAAAGTCAAGGCCAGCCTAGGCTACACAGTGAGTTCAAGTCCAGTCTGAATCACATACTAAGACCTTGTCTTAGAAAAAAACAAACAAAAATAATAAACAACAATAATAATTATTAGCTTCAAAGTGTGAAGGTGTAACTCGGTGACAGAGCAAGTTGTCTAGCATATATAAAGCCCTGGGTCTGATGTTTAGCAATGTGAAAAGAAAGAAAAACAAGCAAACCCATAAACCATGATAACAGAAAAAGCATTTTAAAAAATCATAATACTCGCTTCCTTGTTCCTTTTTCTGTCTTCTGCCCCCATGAACCGTTTCTCCTCTGAGATGCCCCTCTGCTGTGCCACCCTGCTTGGAGCCAGCCGATTATGGACTGAAACCTCCACAAACTATGAGCTAAATAAACTTTTCCCCCTTAAAAAAAATCATAATACTCAATTCATGATAAATATACTCATCAAATGAGGAATACAGAAGAGTTCCTTAAACTTGATAAAAACCAGCTAAGAAAAATTCACAGCTTTTTTTTTTTTTTTTTAAAGAAAAAATCCTAAAAAAAAAAAAAAGAAAGAAAGAATCCTGCCGTTTAGTGGAGGCTGGCCTTGAATTTGTAATCATTCTACCCCAGCCTCCAAAGTGCTAGGAGCTGCTGGGTTTCTTCAAGCTCATACATGCCAGATAAGCACTTTAGAACCAAGCTATAATCCCCAGTTCCAGGACTTTTTTTCTATTTGGTAGTGATGCTGGGGATTAAACTCAGGATTATGTACATGCTAAGCAGGCACTCTATCAATACTCCGGTACTCCCCACAGCATATTTAATAAAAGAAAAAGTTTTCCCATTTATATTCAATACTCTACTAAGGTTCTAGGCAGGACAGCTAGGAAAGAAAGTCAAATAAAAGACATGTGAGTTGGAAAAGAAGCAGTAAAATTATTTCTATTGCCAACAGCATGATCTGATATAAAGAAAAACCTGGTTGCACAGGGATGTACAGGAGTTCACTGCCTAGCACGCACGATGCCTTTGGTTCAAAGCCCAGCACCATCAAAAGAAAGCAAGGAGGAGTGTTATGGTTTGTGTCTAGATGTCTCCCAAAGCCTCATGCAATCATAGGTGAGGATTTTTCAGAGGTGGCCAGATTAGTGTGTGTGATGCTGGGATTGATTCATGGTGTAATGCTAGAATCAAGGGCACTAGAATTAAAGGTATCAATGCTACCCATCCTAAGTAGCCCGGAAAAGATATAAGGGAGACAAAGAGCTATGGTTGTCCCTTGTTGCTTTGCTACCTTCTGTCCACCATAAACTGTTTCTCCTCTGTGATGTTACCTACTATGCCATTCTGCCTTGGAGCCAGCTGATTATGGACTGAAACCTCTACAAACTGTAAGCTAAATAAACTTTTCTTCCCTTAACCCATGGGTGTTGGGTATTTTGTCTCTGCAATGTGAGAAAAGTAAGAGAGAGGGGGGGAAAGGGAGGGAAAAACAAGGGAGGAAAAGGAAGGAGAGGAGAACAGAACTAGACATGGTGATGCATGCCTGTAATCTCAGCACTGAGGAAGCTGAAACAGAAGGATCACTGGGAGTTTAAAGTCAGCCTGAGCTACATAGTGATCGCAAAACCAGCCTGAACTACATACCAAGACCGTATCTCACAAAACCAAAAACAAACAAATTAAAATATAAAAAAATAAATAAATAAAGAGCTAAGGATGTAGCTTAGTGCAAAGGCCCAGGATTTAATCGCTAGTGTCACAAAAATAAATAAATAAAAGTAAACACTTTTAGATCAAAGAAGAAAACCTAAGAAAGGTTGGAAAATATTTACATTATAGTGAAAAGGAAAATTTATCAAATTTTGTCAGACATCTCTAAAGGAGCACTTAGACCCCCTTCAGCCAAAAGGAGCCAGGACAGCCATCATCCCTTGCCCTCTCACAGCAGTTAAGGGTACCTCTTCACAAGGAGGAATATTATAGACAGCTAAGTTATGTAGAAATATTATAGGCAGTCAGACAAAGCTAGGCCCTCAAGGAAGTCAGTGTAGAAGATGAGAACACATTACAACTGTGGCTGGAGATGAATCTGTTGAAGGCCAGGCCTCAAGATGAAGATGGAATGACCAGGCCTATTCCTCCCCAAGGGATAAGATAATTGGTATCAAAAAAAGATAACTGGTATCACCTGGTCCAATAAAGTCTAGATAGACATTAGTCACCTTGGTGGGTGACCCTTCCTAAGAAAGGTCTTTGTTCTTTCAATGTACACTTGCTATGTGACCTGCTTCCCCATTGGAGCAATAATTTCTAAGCAGCTATACTTGTAATCTCATTAGTTGATCACAGTTTTGACCCACATTGTACCCACCTTGTAATTTTGCTCTATAAAACTGCCTTTGAGAAGTGTGCTGGTTGACAACCCACTTTCAGGTCCCTACCTATCTCTCAGCAGCTCTCTCAATAAAATTTTCCTACTCTTAAAAATAACTGAATAAAGGTGAGTGTGGTGGCACACGCCTATAATCCCAGCACTTGGGAGACTGAGGCAGGAGGATCGCTGTGAATTCGAGACCAGCCTGGGCTACAAAGTGAGCTCAAGGCCAGTCTGAGCCGCATATCAAGACACTGTCTCAAAAAAACAACAACAACAACAAAAGAATAACTAGGAGCTGGGGATTTAGCTCAGCAGCAAAAGCGCCTGCCTGGCAAGCGCAAGGTCGTGAGTTCAGTTCCCGGTACCGGAGAAAAACCAAAAAAAAAAAAAAAAAAGAATAACTAAATAAAGCTACACTTAGAGGGAAATTTATATTTTCAAATTTTAGGAAGATAAAAAATCCTATAATCCTATGCTTATATGATTATAAATTCGCTCCAAAGATCTAACAGACTATTTTCCTAAGTGACAAAAGACATCTAGAAAAAACAGTGCTTAATATTGACACTACGTGGTTTTTTGTTTTTGCTTTTGTTTTTTTGCAGGGAGGGGGTTGTTTTGCTGTTCTGGGAACTGAACTCAGGGCCTTCATACTGAGCTAGTTACCAGCCCTACTCTCCCCTTGACTATTTTTCTTGTTGTTGTTATTGTTCGGGAATTAAATCAGGGCTTTTACACTGAGCTATACCCTCTACCCTTTTTTTGTTTAGCTTTTTGTTGTTGTCTGAGACAAAATCTCACTAAGCTGCTAAACTGCCCAGTCTGGGCTCAAATTTGTGATCCTCCTGGTTCAACTTTCTACTTATACATTAACTGTAACTGACATTTTATTTTATTTGTTATTTATACTTTAATTCTTCTGAAATCTCCTAAAAGCTATTACACTATTAAGTTGCTTTTAGGATAAAACTCAAAACCATTCTCGTGACCTGCCCTGGATGATCAGACCCTACCTACCTCCCCAACCTACTTTTGTGCTACCCTAGCTCCCTGAAATGTGACCACTACAACTTTCTTCAAGATTATCCACTAAGACAAAATTTGTCGTGCTTACTCAAACTGAACTTTCTCTAATGCCAGGGCCTTGTACAATGCCTGGCACATAAGCAACAACTCATTACATGAATGAATGCTGCAATTTGTTGTTTTCATAATGGCTTAGAGGTCCTGAATCCTGGCTTCCAGACCAGCTCTAAACCCAAAACATTCAGAAAAAGAATAGCTTCTACAGTGGAGACAGTTTCTCAGAACTCAACAAAAAAATGCAAATTAGACCTCAGAGATTTTTACATCAACCCTGTTTTACTTATCAGTTTACCATACAAATGAAATTAATGTCCTGACTGATCTAGCTATGTTCATGAAAGGCCAAGTTTTTTTCTAGTATACTAAGATATAGGAAAGAAGCAAATGTAAAAGTAACAAATTTCAAAAATTGTAAAGTCAACAATGGGCCGGGCATAGTGCTCTATGACTGTAATTCCACCAATCATGAGGCTCACAACTTCAAGGCCAGCCTGAGCTACACAGTAAGACCTTGCCTCACAAAACCAATCAATCAATCAATAAATAAATAAATAAATAAAATTAAAAATCAACAATGGAAAGGACTAGACATAACACCTCTATGGAGTATAAACCACAGACACAGAAATAAAAGAATCCACAGTTAGGAATCAAAAATAGAACATTTCTGTCCTCCTGGGGGTGGAGAGGACAGAGAGAAAAGATACATGAAGATACAGAGAGTAGGTGGACATCTACAAAACGAGAGAGGCCTCAGAAGAAACCAAAATTACTCACACTTGATCTCAGACCTCTAGACTCCAGAACTGTAAAAATATTGTTTGGTACAGCATCCTTAGCAAACTAACATAATGCTAATGTGGCAGGATTATAGGCAAGTATTTTTTTCTTCTTCTAATTCCTTTTTAAACTATCAAATAATCTCTGCCAACTCTCATTCACTCATCCCTTATTCTATGGATGACTCTTTTAATACAGCCTCATAAAGGAAAGGTAGAGGATACACTATTTTCAGTTTCACGATGCCAAAAACAAGCATGATCTTATTTCATAACAGTCCAAAGAACAAACTGGATAACCATGAACTACAGAAAGCTCTCTGTCCCAGGCACCTGAGCACACGTTCCTCAGATTATACAGTCAACAAGCTCACTTTCTGCCTGTCCCTATTGCCACAGTGCCAAGCTAAGAATGATAGCACATGCCTATAATCCCAGCTACTGGCTGAGGCAGGAGGATTGCCAGGAGCTTAAGCCAGGCCTCAACTACATAGTGAGATCCTGTCCTAGAAAAACAAAAAACACCAGAGTCTTCACATAGTCTTCAGACTCCAACTCTGATTGCTACTAGCCTGTTAGTCTTGTTCTGCGTTCCTGGTTCTTACCTGTCCTCAGAATGTTGCTGAGCTGCCCCAAAGAAGCTTTCTCTTGGCTCTGCCTGGTTTCCTCTTCTATTAGGAAAACCAGTGACCTGTCCTTGCCTGTTCTCAGGCTTGTGCCATATCAGTGGCAACCCCAATCCTGTCGTAGGCAGACCTGCAAAGCAAGCAACATTCTTGCTCTTCATTCCAGCTCTCACGAGCACGAATCTTTAATCAGAGCCTTTTCCTGATAACCTGAAGTGTATTCTCTCCTTCCTTAGTTAGAATGCCAGGATCCCCAGGTGTCTTAGCTAACTGTTGATCTAAGTTTTGTTTTCTTTTTTTAAGACAGTGTCTTGTTATTTTGCTCAGGCAGATCTTGAACTCCCATGGTCAAGCAGTCTTCCTGCTGCCTTAGCTTTCTGTGTAGCTGGGATTACAGGCACCTACCATTGCACATGGTGCTTTTTTTTTTTTTTTTTTTTTTTGGTGTACTGGGGTATTTGCACCGAACTATATCTCCAGACATCTTTCATTTTGAGACAAGGTCTCGCTAAATTGCCCAGGGTGGGCTTGACCTTGTGATCCTCCTGCTGAGCCTCCCAAGTGCTAAGATTACAGGCATGTACCACCACACCCAGCTTGATTCTACTGGTGCGAAGACTGACTTTCTTCTTATCTGTTTTTCTCCTTTATACACCTGAGGGACAGGGCAGAGGCTTCACAAGGTCCTGAGGCAGAACTAACCCTAGGGGTGAGTTTCAGCAGGGAAACTCCAGCCTTAGCAGCAACCTAGCAAGAAAACATAAAAGCACAGATATAAATCAGAGGACAGGGGCTGGGGATTTAGCTCAGCAACACAGCACCTGCCTGGCAAGCGCAAGGTCATGAGTTCGATTCCCGGTACTGGGGAAAAAAAAAAACTCAGAGGACAGATGTCCAAAGGTTTAGCTATCTGAACACAACAGGCGTCTGTTCGCCACGCCTGGAATACGACAGTAGATGGGAACTGGCAAAAAGTCTTAACTTGCTGGTCACCTGAGCAATCTCAAATTAAGACTAGTATTTCTTGTTTACCTGGCCTTAGCAGTTCAATAAACATTTTCTGAATGAAAGAGTAAATGAAGTAACTAGAGAAAAAACAATCTACTGAGTAAGGGCTTGGTGTCATGAGTTGAGATTAGAGTGGAGACTAGAGTAAGTAAACATAACTGTGGCATATAGAGGAACAAAAGTAGAAAAGGTATGTTATTAAGGTGCCTCAACTGCCACTAAAAGCATTTCAGGGCTGCCTACGTTACCAATATCTGAACTCAGATGTCAGGTCCAAACCAGCAAACTGTGCCTTCCCCAGGTCAACCCTGTCTGACTGATCTAAGCCTCTCTCAGTCCTCTGGCAACTCTCTGAAAAAGAAAGAAAAGTAAAAATGTGAGGGTTCATTTTTAACAACCATCTCCCTCTTAAGTCTCTATCTTCATTAATCCAGTTGAATACTCAGAAATTGCCATACTCAAGAACCTCAAGAATTTTTCCTTAGGAAATGTTTCTGCCAACTGTTTTAAAACAGAGGAATGCAGTAAGCAGACACATATTACAAAACTATTTACATAGTAACAGTGATCCCTAGCATGTCCCAAGATCCTAGATGATGTCAGGCATAGTGGCACACACCTGTAATCCCAGCACTCAGGAAGCTGAAGCAGGAGGATAACTGCGAGTTCAATGCCAGACTGACCTACAAAGTGAGACCTTGTCCAAAAACGATCCTAGATGAGGATGAGAGGAATTCACATATATTTGATGGGATTAGCCACCTACAAAAGCCCCCTCCACAAAATAAATTGCCTCAATAGTTCCCAAGAACACCTATACATATATTATTGTAGACATGGCTAAATTTTATTATAGTGAGAGGCCATCAGCAAGGGAAAAAGACAGAGGTATTATACTGAGGAACCAATGCAAGTGCTTCATTATGCTCTCTCTGTCCTGTGAGGTTAAACAATTTTTTTTTTTGTCTTTTTGAGACAGGGTCTCGCTATGCTGTTCAGGCTGGCCTTGAGCTCACTTTGTAGCCCAGGCTGGTCTCGAACTTGCAACGATCCTCCTGCCTCAACCTCCCAAGTGCTAGGATTACAGGCATGTGCCACCATGCCCAGCAGGGTAAACAACGATTTGTTTCTTGCTACAATAGCAAAAAGTACAATATGTGTGCACGCCAGGAATGGTGGCCCACGCCTGTAATCCCAGCACTCTTAGGAGGCTGAGGCAGGAGAATTGTTGCAAGTTCAAGACCAGCATGGACTACAAAGTGAGCTCCAGGCCAACCTGAACTGCATAGTGTCTTTAAAAAAGAAAAAAAAAAAAATGTGTGCAATGTTTGCACCCAGAGAAATTCAATGAATACTCAGCATCCAAGTTTGTTTTTGTTTTTTTTTCTAGGAATCGAACTCAGGACCTTCCAAGGTTTTTATTGAAGGCTAGTAACATTTCCAGTTCCCAGCCAGGTGTGGTGATGCCTGTAATCCCAGCATTCTGGTGGCTGAGGCTAGAGGATCAAGACTTTGAGGGCAGCCTAGGATACATAGCAAGTTCAAGGCTAGCCTATACAACATAGTGAGATACTATCTCAAACAAACAAATCCAAACTCCCAGAAGGAAAGCAGGCGTTTGACATAAATCATATGGTGTATACGAAGAATCTAGGCACAGTGAACCACCCTCATGAGGTTAGGGAATGAAGGTAACAGTTTTAAGTGCTAAATTCCCACATGACCAAAGGCCAAACCTGCAAGCAGGCACTTGTAAAGACAGCCACCTCAGACCTGCTCTGTTAATACTTCTTCACAGAAGACTGGTAAATGTTGTCAGTAAGACTAAAGCACTTTCCAAAGTAAGTGGCATTAAAGAGCTGTCAACCTGAGGCAGTATTAATTGTAAAATATATCATAATCTCAATAAGCATATGCTGTATTACTAAGCCATATCATAAACCCCCATAGTGCACTTGTTACTAGTGGGGAAGGCAAAAGGCAAGTTGAGCTTAAAGTGCACTTTTAAGAGTGGGAAAGAATACTACCATGGTTACAGTTATAGGACCATCATCTTAAAGAACAATCAGCCAGGTGTGGTGGTGCACATCTGTAATCCCAGCACTCGGGAGGCTGAGGCAAGAGGATCATTGCAAGTTTGAGACCAGCCTGGGCTAAAAGTTAACTGAAGGCCAGCTTGAACTGCACAACAAGACCCTGTCTCAAAAAGAAAAAAAAAAAAAAGAACATCCAATTCCCTGAGCTCTATTTTCTCCCTGAATCAATCAATCAAATTTCTGATAGGCTTGTTGGTCTTCCTACCAAGAAGAAAATGTGCTTAGTAGTAGGCATGAGTTTAATTCAATAAACTAGCACTTTGGTCCATAATACGTGGCCTCTTCTAAGGACATTGGATACCCATAGACCTGCCTTTATTTATGTCATCTTGTTGATCTTCACTATATTCTGATCAAGTACTTGCTTTAAAAAAAAAAAAAAAGGTGAAATTAGAGGATCAGAGTGGGACTTACCAGATGGTTCTATCATCCAAATTCATGTTCTTTGGGGTCTATTGTACTTTTTTATGGATGGAGCAGGCTGGGGATTGTACTCAGAAAGACTGAGCTACATCACCAGTCCTCTTTTCTATTTTTAAATTTTGAGACAAGGTCTCACTAAATTGTTCAAGCTAGGCTTGAGCTTGTAACCTCTGGGGTTCAGCCGCTGAGGCCACTGCATGTGGTTTTTTCTTTTTTTTAAGAGAGGTGGTCTTGCTATGTTGCTCCGGTTGACCCTGAGTTCCTGGCCTCATACTAGCCTCCGGCTTGCTTCAACTTTCTGAGTAGCTGAAACTACAAGTACATCCCACCATGCCCAGTTTGTACTCTGTTTAGCTAGTATTCAGGCTGGCATCAGTCTCCCAGGACTTGCTCATCC
Organism: Chinchilla lanigera; assembly: GCF_000276665.1. NCBI lineage: Eukaryota > Metazoa > Chordata > Mammalia > Rodentia > Chinchillidae > Chinchilla > Chinchilla lanigera. The sequence continues at coordinate 19,448,510 of NW_004955442.1, read as the reverse complement.
TAAGGTAAGTAATAAAATCACACTTGAAACCCTACCAAGCTAAGGACTAGGTCACTCTGTCCAGCCAGAACAGCCTTTCAGCTTCATCTATCACCTGAGCCACAAAACCACACCCAACTCCACCAGTCTGCAGTCGTCATTGCTCTTATCCTGTCAGAAAAAACGTCCTCTTCCATGTGAAAAAAAGCTGAGAAGACAAACAACCTTACCCCTTCAGTGCTAACACTGTGCTGAGTTCTTATCACAAGCTGGTGGGCAAAGAAAGTTGACTACTTTTCATTCACTCTTGCCTAGCACTCAGCAAAGCATTTTATATTTAAACTCATCACTGCCAGGTGGTGGTGCACACCTGTAATCCCAGCACTCAGGAGGCCGAGGCAGGAGGATTTCTGCAAGCTGGAGTCCAGCCTGGGCTACACAGTGAGTTCAAGTCAACCCGCACCAGACAGTGAGACCCTGTCTCAAAATCAAACCAAATCAAATCATATCAAAACTCACTTACTCCTCAAGCAAAACTACACTTTACAGACAAGGAAACAGAGGCTCTGAGAATTGAAGTAACTTGCCTAAGATGTACAGTAAGTGACAGGGAAGTACCAAAATCTCTGTTCTTTCCACCATACCAGGCACATCTGAGTTCCCCTTCATCTCGGGAATAAGATAAGGATTCCTCCTGCAGGAATTCTTTCTCTTCTGAAGCAACCGCAGCTCAGTTCTGCCCACTGACAGTTCACAGCCCCATCCCTGCCACTGTCCCTCCTCCAAACACACCATCTTTTAGCAAGTCCAACGGCCTCAAACTCGTAAAATAATAACGTACAGTCGGTCTGCAGTCCAGAAAGCACTTTCAGACACAGTGATTCATCTGCCCTCCACCACAATGGGGCGAAGAGGACAAAGCATGTCACATAAAAGCACCCCTGTTTCACAAGATATCTCCCCAAGGTCAAGAAATAAAAATCAGGAGAAATCAGGACCAGGTTTGAAGCCGAAGTCCCTGGCTAGTCTCACTGCTCCCCACCGGCGCCCACGTTCCAGTCGCCGCGCCAGCGAAGTCACAAGACGCCGCCTCCGCCCACCCATCCGCAGCGTCACCGCCCACCCTGCTGACCCCTCAGAGGTTAGCTACTCTTTTCACCACCCCTGCCCTCATGGACCACCACACCTCCCCAAACTGTCCCCTTAAGGGACCCTCTCTGCCTACGACTCCAGACTCGGCCGCCCTCTATCCCTCGCCCCGCCTTCCCGCTCCTTCGCTACAGGCCCCGCCTCCTGTCAGCCGCCGCCGATCCCGCCCGGGTTACCTTCTCCAAGGATGCCGGTCTTTGCACGGCCAGGGAGCGGGCCAGTGACAGGACTGTATTGAAATAAAAACCCCGAGAGGCGCTGGAACCGGAGCCGGAGCCGGAGCCGGAGCCGGAGCCGCTTCCGGCTCCCCGGGCCCCGGCGGCCGCCGCCATCATCGCGCGCCCAGCGCCTCTGCCACCCGGCTCACCGCACCCGGCCCGCGAGCGCCGGACCTCAGGGCGCAAGCGCATTCGCATCCTGCTGCCCTGCCACGTGACCTGTCCAGTCCTGACATTGGGTGGGGCGTGGCCGTGGGGGCCGTCCCACAGATGCAGGGGGGAAGAGGCGCGAAGAGATAGGCCGGATTTTCGTGCGGCGGACGCTTCTCACCCCTAGTTACCGTCCACTATGGTTGGCCCCAGAGGCGGGACTGTGACGTAATAAGCGCGGAAGGAGCTTGCCCGGCAGCCCCCGAGTAGACAGACGGGGCGTGGCGCTAGCGGGTTGGTGACTGATCTCGTTCCTTCTGGTTTTCCGACCCTGATTACCGTCGGCAATATGTCGGCATACCCGAGAAGCTACAACCCTTTCGACGACGATGCGGAGGACGAAGATACGCGGCCGGCTTCGTTCAGGGACGCCCGTGACCTCCCTGACGGGCCCGCCGCGGCCGAAGACAGGCAACAGTACTTGCGGCAGGAGGTGCTGCGCAGGGCCGAGGCCACAGCTGCCAGCACCAGCCGGTCTCTGTCTCTCATGTACGAGTCCGAGAAGGTCGGGGTCGCCTCATCTGAGGTGAGCCTGGGGCAGGACGGAGCTGAACTGGGCAGCCTCTGTGTTATCAAACGCGGTCGAAAAATGTTTTTTCGCAATCTTTAGAGAACCTTCGAATTGACTACTAATAGCTTCTTATACTTACTGCCTCTATGGTTTGTAATAATCTCTTAACTATGTGAAGAGATGTTCCTGGAGTACTGAAAGGGACAGGTTACCTAGAAAATCTTTCTTATGTGTTACTCTGCTTAGTTTTTCCCCCTCTATGTCTAGTTTAAACGTAAACTCAGACTGTTCGTCCAAGTGAGAAAAATTCAAACATCAGAGCCTGTTTCTTCTACATAATATCTTGGGTAATAATGCTTTATTCTGGAGTGACCCAGAAAGAGTGAGGACTGTGTGCTGCAAGAGTCAGGTGGTGAGTGGCATTGAGTTCTTACCCGATCCTTCACCACTTCTCCACAGCATTAGTAGCAATATTGAAGTTCCCTCTGCACACCTGCTGAATAAGCCAAAGCCTCAGTTTGGTTGAGCCTAGGGCTTTACTTTCATTTCCCAAATTCTACACAGATGGCATGTGAGTTGTAACAGTGTCTTGCCCCAGTTCATCTTTGTCAAGTCTTTCCATCCATAGATTTTAGCTTAGGACTCTCAGGATTATTCTTACCACATTCTTTCCTCAGCCTATTATTGTATGAACAGAGGCGGGGGAAGTTGTTCTGGTTTTTAGACAGAGTTTCTCTGCATAGCCCAGAGCTCCTTAAATGGGAGATTCTCTCCTGTTTCAGCCTCCAAAGTGCTGGTTTAAAGGCATGTGCCACCCTACCCAGTTTGGGGAAAAAAGCAAAAAGATTTACCAAATGGATCACTGATATATCAGCTAAGAATAATTTTACATATTCTGTAGTTTTGAAATGTAATGCTTGCAATTAAAGTGTTGTCTTCCTCATTAGGTCTCTTCATAACTCTTCTTGGACAAAATTCATTCTCATCTGATCACTCAGGGAGTTGGACAAGTGCGAGTGCGTAGACTAACTTCTCAAAATGTCATCTGTGCTGCTTCCCCATTGCTGCTTTCTTAGGTTATTCCTTTCCCCATTTCTCTGGTAACATTATCCATCGTTGATCTACCTTCCTGCCTTTAGTCTTTTTGAGGAAGTTTTGTCTGTTTTTCTTGCCTCTCCTGTGTACTAGTTTTCCATATTCCAGGCCAAATGGGAAGTGTTGGCTTAGAATTGGAAGGATCACCTGAGGTTTTAAGGCCATGGTGAACTTGTCATTTGAGGCTCCCAAGCCCAAGGAAGTCAACTAAGAACTATTTGAAAAGACAACTCTGGAAACTATGAGAAAAAAAATGAAGTAGAAAATCAGAGTGGCCAGTCTTGGTGGCACATGCCTATAATCCCAGAAACTCAGGAGGCTGAGGCAGGAGGATTGCCATGGTTTTGAGGCCAGCCTGGGTTCCATAGTGGGTTCAAAGCCAGTCTGCACTGCATACCAAGACCCTGTCTAAAAAAGAGAAAAGAAAAGAAAGAGAGAAAAGGAAAGAGGGCTGGGGATATAGCTCAGCAGGGCAGCTCTTGTCTGGCAAATATGAGGTCAAGTTTGATTCCTGACTCAAAAAAAAGGAATGAAGAACAGAGTGATATAAACTAAGCTATTGTGATAGAGGATAAACTTGAATCTGGCTTTGAAGGCTGAGATTTAGGCATGAGGTGTGAAGATGAAGGATCCAAGCAGGAGCAAGAAATATGTGAATGTGTTGGCCCAACAATGAGGTTCCTGAGCTTTTGTGCAGGGACATGATGGACAGGATGTGTTCAAAGAAAGAGCAAAGAAGAGGGAGTTTAGGAGCTTTTGGAAGTAAGAGAGAAAGGTCTGGTCTCATAACTCAGGAGGCAAAAACACAAATATAATTATATTTGTGTAATATAAATGGTGGGTCTGTGCCTTATCCTCCTCCAAAGTGGGGACTGTGACTGGTGAGGCAGGGTGACACCTCTGCCATAGGGGACTTGAGTGTTGCTCATTGAAGTACAATACAACTAGCCAGGCAGTAGCCTGTCTCCCAAGGTGATTACTTACTGAATTTTTCCAGGATTAAATAATTCTCCATTATTAGAGACCCTGGGAGTCAGCAATGATCTGTACTCCCAGTATACCCCATGTTCTTCAACTGTCTGTGAATCATTCCTTCAGTCCCTTCAGTATTGGGAACCTGAACTCCTTCAGAGTGTAGTACCCCAGTTCGGTGCCCTGCTAACCTCCCAACTTTGGTGGGTGCCTGCTGTATACCCAGTAGTGTGAAACATGCCAAACGCAAGACACATTTTTATAGAACATTAAGAGTTCACAGATACTATATAATTCAGTCTCAGCTTGGCAGAAGTGGGAAAATTACTTAAGTCACCTCTAACAAAAGAGAATTGGCGGTGTTTGTTTCTGGAAAAGGCTGTGGCCACTGGTCATGACCACCAAAGGTCAGAGGAGAAGTAGTCAGGACAAGGCAGGTACCTGGCTCACCTGGTAAACACTTTATAGAACTGTAGAGATAGCTTATAGGACTCTCACTCCCTGTCTGCTTGATAAATGTGTCTTTTTTTCCCCTAAAGTTTAATTTTCGTGACAAGGACTCCAGTCACATGGTTCAAAGTTCAAGACATACAAATGAATTTGAAATCTCCTCCTACCCCTTCCTTGGCCTTAGCTTCCTTCTTCCCTTAAGGTAGCCAGTTACCATCAGCTTTTTCAGATAATCTATGAATAAAAACCATTTGTTTTTTTTTGAGACAGGGTTTCACTATGTAGTTCAGACTGGCCTTGAAGTCACTACGTAGCCCAGGCTGGCCTCAAACTTTTAGTAATCCTCCTGGTTCAGTCTCTTGGGTGCTGGGATTACAGGCATATGCAAAAATATTTATTATTTCTACCAAAAAAGATTTATTTTTTAATTTAAAGTGAAGCATTCTAGTCTGTATATTGCTTAATAGGATGTAATATATAATAAGCTGTTTGGTACAAGGATGTTTTGTTTTGTGATGCCTGGGGAGTGAACTCAGAGCCTTGTCCATAATAGGCATGTCTCTGATGCTGAGCTATATCCCAGCCCTTTTCATTTTTTATTTTGAGACAGGTTCTGGCTAAGTGACCTAGGCTGGCCTTCATTTTATGATCCTCCTGCCTCAGGATTACATATATAATTTCATGTATGCCAGGTTTTGGGGGTGGTTTTTAAAGGCTACATTGTATTCCACTGAGCAGATGACTAATATTTAAGCAGTCATTCCCTTATGATGAATATTGGATTATTTGCAACTTCTGGTGAGCCTGTTTGCATTCTATGTGGACATGGTTTTTATATGTTTTCACTGTCCTGACTGAGAATACCCACCTATACAGGACACCTCTGCTTCCCTTCTTGCAGTCTAGCATACTCGAGTAAAGTTTTCAGGGGCCACCAAGAGACATACTGGAGCCTAAATGGCTCCCACAGCAACATCAGTGGAAAGGGACTGGTATTTGATAGCATTCAAGCATGATATGCTCAGCTACCTGGCTGGTAGATCTTCCTTATGGGCCCACTCATAGTAGTGTCTTTCTATTACTTGACTGTCACCAAAGCACACTGAATGTTCAGTTCAGAAAAGAAGAGGAGGCCTGGGGATGTACCTCAGTGGTAGAGTGCTTACTTAGCATGTGCAAGACCCTGTGTCAATCCCCCATAGTGGTTTAAAATAAAAAAAAAAATTTGGAGAGCCAAGAGCACCCATCCTAGCTCAGAAGTCATGGCCATTGAAGTAATCTACTCAGGATATCCCTGTAATTTAGAGTAGATACGTTGCCATGAGTGAGACCCTCATTTTCTAGAAAGTTGGTCTGGAGCAGCCTACTCCTGATATACCAGATTTCTTAACAAAAGTTGATAGATACTTGGGATGCCAAGACAGGAGGGTAGCAAATTCAAGGCCAGCCTGGACAACTCAGCAAATTAAATTTAAAAAGGGCCTGAATGGTAGAGTGCTTACCTAGCATGCATAAGGCCCTGAGTTCAAGCTTCAGTACCACAAAAGAAAAGAAAAGGGTGATAGAGGGATAAAGACAGCTACTAGATTAAGTAATTTTTCAATAGATTTCTAAATGTCAGTTGCTGGAGAGAAACAGTCTCATTCATCTCATAGTCAGCTTTATACTTCCACTCTTCTCAGCAAAATGTCCTCTCTTTATGCTGTGTGTTTAAGGGCAATGGGGTCCTGTCACTCCAACATGGATAATTTTAGTCTCAGAAATCCAGCTGATACTGTGTAGCCCAAGGACCCTACCCAAAATCACAGTGTTAACATAAATTACCTGGCCTGGCCTAAGCACTCTGTCAAGTCAGAGACATCCTTATCAGGCAGAATATTTCAAGGACAAGGAACCCGGCAAAAGCCAAATTTGGGTTGTACAGGGATGAACAACCAAGACCTGCTGAGTTTGTCCTTTACTCAGCTCCAGGTTAGCCTGTACACATGGAGTGGGTGACACTGGCATCACCATCTTTGCCCCTCAGTGATGTTTATTTTTGTGATACTGAGGATTGAATCCAGGGAGCACTGACCTACATCCCCAGCCCCACCCTCACCCCTTTTTAAGACAAGGTCTTGCTAGGTACCCAGGCCGGCCTCACATTTGTGATCCTACTGCCTAAGCCTCCCAAGTGGCTGGGATTACTAGCATGTGCCACTATGCCCAGCTTGTTTTTTGTAGTGCTAGGAATCAAACCCAAGTCCTCACACAAGCTAGGCAAATGTTCTGTCACTGAGCTATACCTGCAGGCTTCAGTGGTTTTGTTATGGAACCTAAAACCCAATTTGAGTTTGAATCTACTCTGTACCACAGCTGCTGAACTCGGAGAAGTTCCCCGAGTTTGCAAATGCTCCACAGTGCTCAGGTGGCCATGCCAGTGCTTGTGTATGTGCATGCTCCCTTGGGAGGAGAGAGATGTGACAAAAATAAATCTCAAATGTCTAGATACCAGTGCCAGATTAACATTTATCTACTGACCAATTAGTACCTATTTAATTACAAGCTCAGAACAAGAACTTTAGTACCAGAGGAATGAAGAGGCCCATCTAATAGTACAGGGTGAGGACCAGGGATATAGCTCAGTTGCACAGTACCTTCCCAGCAAACATGAGGTCCTGAGTTCGATTCCCAGTACCAAAAAAAAAAAAAAAAACTCATCATAGTACAGGGTTGATGCCTTAGCTGTAAGCTGTGGTTGGGATCTGGTTGTCACTGCTGTCCTTGGAAGGTCTTAGCATCATCTTTCTCAGTGTTCCCTGCTGGGGTCTGCCAGGGATCCCCACCCATTACCCTTCTGTACTCACCGCAAAGTTCCACTTCCCCTGTAGGTTCCTGCAGCTGCCCCAGCCTGTTCAGGGCTCTTGCTGCTTGCTCTGCCCCGTCCCTTGCCCCACTCCCACCCCCACCCTTTGCACTCCCGAACTTCTCAGCTTTAAGTCTGTACTCCATCCTTCTCAGGGACCCTCTCTGACACACGCTTTGCCGTAAACCAGGCCAGTAATCCTCACCCAAGGGTTCACCCTGGCAAAGGAACAACCATGTGTGTGTACAGTGCCTTTCTTTCTTGTCACCCCTGTGAGACTGTAAGTTCAGTGAAGCAAAGACCCATCTGCCTTCCTCAATCCCAGTTCTCTAGTGTTGTCCAAAAAAAATCAGATTGAACTTTATCTTGTCCCCTAGACTACAAGTACCATCAAGACAGAGTTTTGGGATTGTTTAGTTCACCCCTGAATCATTAACACCTGGAAGAATGGCTGGCAGAGAGTATGTGCTCAGTAACATCTGTGGGTGGAGATCTTATAGCACCCACTCTTCAGTGGTTTGGTTTTGTTTGTTTGCAGTACTGGGGATTGAACCCAGAACTTTCGCACTGAGCTACACCCCTAGCCCCTTTTTGTATTTGGAGACAAGGTCTCACTGAGTCACTAAGTTGCCCAGGCCAGGCTTGAACTTGAGCTCCTCCTGCCTCAGCCTCCCATAGTGCTCTGTGGTGTTTTTAAAAAGCATTGTACTGGCAAAGATCCCATGACTCATTCAATTCCTCACAGTGACCTTGAACACAAACAATCTGGGCAGGTGTCACCTTACTTCAGGCACCCTTGGCCCTCGCAGGATCTTTATCTACTTGTTTTCTGCTTCCCCTTGCTCTCTTAGGGATCAGGTTCATTGACTTAAAAAACCACAGCCAGAGAGAATTTAAGAATCTAAAAGTCAATCTTTCTTTCTCTCTCCTCTCTCCCTCCCCTTATCTCCCAGCCTCTCTCTCTCTCCTTCCCTCCTCCCCCCGCCTTTGGCATTGTACCACCAGCCCAACCAGACCCATTCTGTGACCTTGTTTTTCCAGTTTTAACCTTAGAAAACTACTTTTGGGGCTCAGGGGAATAAGGTGGAAATCACCTGATCACTTGTAATGTAAAGTAAGCACTTTGTATGTTGGACCTTAACACAGAGGACCCTTTCCAGAGCTTGGTTCTCTCATAACCACCCTGGTTGCTTCAGTGACCTTATTCCCATAGGGACAGATGGAGACATATGATGTGGCCTGCTTTAGGAGATGGGAGCGTGCCTTGGGACCAGAAGCATTTGAGGCCTGTCTTCAAAGTGCCTGGGCTTCCAGGGCTGCCAGCGCTTGCCCAGCCCATTCTTGTAAACCGTGGTGCTTCCTTGCTGTTTGCTCTACCAAGCCTTTCTTCCTTGTTAGTTAGAACTAGATCAACACACCAAGTTCAGTAATTTCCTCTGCCTTCCAAGGAAAGATTTTAACAGAAGCCCTTCCTCGTCTGTTGATTTCATAACCTCTAGGGAACACCGGCTTCCAGCACACACAAACTTCCAGAGACCAGGACAGCAGTCCTTCCCCCTGCCTTCAGCAAGACATCTCTCTATACCACATCAGATGTTTGGTTTCCTCAACAAGTAAACATAACACAGAGCCTCAGAGAGTCTAAAAGAATGTGTTACTTGTAAGCAGAAGAAAATGAGATCTCACTGCAAATTGGAGAAGGTTTTGTCAGCTACTTGTTAGCCCTGCAACTTTCCAAATGGAAATGAAGAGGCTGAGTCAGGGAAATGAGCTGTAAGAAAAGTCAAGATAAGTCAAGGTAGGAAGTGCTCACTGTTAGAGAACCCAGAGACCTTCCTTGTAAGTTTTGGCCACCCTTGAAGCCCCAGCCCCAACTTCTGCTCTGAGGATCTTTGCAGCTCAGATTCATGTTTTCTGCCTACTACAAAATAAGCTAAGACTGGACTGTCAGAAACATGTCAAACAGGCATGGTAGTGCACATCTATAATTCCAGAACATGGGAGGCTTAGGCAGAAGGATTATCTGGAATTTGAACCCAGACTAGGCTACGTAGTTCAAGACCACCATGAACTACGTAGCAAGGTTCTCTTGAGAGAAAGAGCGAGAGAGAGAGGCAGAGAGAAAGAGGTATATATCAACTAAGTGGTTGAGGGTGTAGCTCAGTGATAGACCCTTGCCTAGAATACATAAAGCCGTGGGTACAGTCCTCAGCAGCACACACACAAACACACACACACCAAAAAAAAAAAAAAAAAGAATCAGGCATGGTGGTAGTTTCCTGTAATCCCAGAACTCTGGGAGGTTGAGGCAGGATCACTGCAAGTTCAAGTCCAGTCTAAGCAACATAGCAAGACGCTGTCTCAAAATAGTCTGAGGAAGTAGCTTATTTAAAGGCCCTGAGAGCCAGGCGTGGTGGCACATGCCTGTAATCCCAGCACTCGGGAGGCTGAGGCAGGAGGATTGTTGTGAGTTCGAGACAAGCCTGGGCTACAAAGTGAGCTCAAGGCCAGCCTGAACTGCGTAGGGAGACCCTGTCTCAAAAAGACAAAAAATAAAATAAAATAAAAATAAAGGCCCTGTGTTTACTTCCCAGTACTGGGTAGGGAAAAAAAGTAGAAAAATGAGGAAGAGCGAAATCAAAATCAGCTTAAAATTGACAAGTACATGCTAGAGAAAGTCATTTTCTCTGCCATACTAATTTGTAACTCTGCCTTGATCCAGAAGAGACAGTCTCAACTTGTGAATTTAAAAGAAGAATCTTTTTTAATTTTCAGTGCATGTATTTAAAATTTGTTTAGAGCCAGGTATGGTACCACACCTGTGTAATCCCAGCACTCAGGAGGCTGACGCAGGCAGATTGCCATGAGTTCAAGGTCAGCCTGGGTTACAGAGTGAGTTTAAGGCTAGCCTGAACTATATAATGAGACCTTGGCTCAAAAAAAAGTCTTCTGGGTAGAAGACAGCTAACAGGGGAGACAGCTGGAATGACTGCAGATAAATCCTAGACTAAGGACTGAAGGCTGGGTATGTAACTGAGAGATAGACTCTTGCCTAGCACACATGAAGCCCTGGTTTTGCTCCTCAGCACTGCAAAATAAGTAGGAACTGAAGCAAGTTTGGTACACATCAAGGAGCACATTAGTGTTGCTGTTGTGGTGAGTTAACATCTGCATCTACAACCATCAGCTCTACAAGAATATGGGCAGGGCTATTCACATACCATTTGGCTGGATACCTTTCTGTGTTCCTGACTACTACATTCATTTCATTGATGTAGGCTGCCAATTCTGCATAAATTGAGTCTCCATTAAATTGCCACTGCCATCCTTGTGACCTCAATACATTGAAAGTCACATCAAGCAGTTGCTTCTTGTTCTTCCCAGGAATTAGTCCGGCAGCGAGGAGTCCTAGAACGCACAGAGAAGATGGTAGACAAAATGGATCAAGACTTGAAGACTAGCCAGAGGCACATCAACAGCATTAAGAGTGTGTTTGGTGGACTCGTCAATTACTTCAAATCCAAACCAGCAGAGACCCCAGCTGAACAGAATGGCATGCTCACCCCTCAGCCCAATAGCAGGTGAGTTCAGCTTCCTCCATCTGGATATAAAGTAACAGAAGTAGGTTTAGGGTGAACAGCCAAAACGTTCAGGCCTAAACTTTACCTACTATAGCACTCATACTGAAGATTTCATTTTTCCCTTTTTCTAGTGTTTTCATCATTGTAATCATACTGTTCCTTTGGTCTTGTAGCCTATTTCTTCCTTTTAACACAGAAATGATTCATGTAATGTGATTATATAGGTTGTATAACTATATTTTCTTTTTCTTTTTCTTTTTCTTTTTTTGTCTTTTTGAGACAGGGTTTCACTATGCAGTTCAGGCTGGCCTTGAACTAACTTTGTAGCCTAGACTGGCCTCAAATTCATGGCGATCCTCCTGCCTCAGCCTCCTGAGTGCTAGGGTTACAGGCATGCACCACCACACCTGGCAGTTGTATCTCTTTTAATTCTGTAATGCAAAGGGGAGGAGACTTTTTTAATGAAGCTGAGATTAAACTCAGGGCCTTGTACATGTTAGGTGAGCAGTCTACCCAAGAGAGCTATTTTTTAAAAATGCTTAGAGGCATAGTAAAATTCATGCCTCTTAGGTGGAGAGACAATGACTGTGTGCCTGTACATACACCACCCAGATGAAGATGTGGGACGCTATTGGGAAGAAACTAGGAAACTATTGCAAGCCTGCCAGTGTAAGTGAAAGATCCTGTGGGGATTGCAAAAAGAACAGACGGTAGAGTCTTTGGAAGGCTTAAAGAGGAAACTGCGAGGAAGGCTTGAATGCATTAGCCAGAGTTATAAGGGTTTATTTGTGCATTGGTTGAGTCATAATTACCTTCAGTCTAGATATTCCAGCTCAGTTTTAGTTTTAAATATCTGTGACTCTTGCCAGGTGTGGTGGCACACACCTGTATTCCAGTATTTGGGAGGCTGAGGCAGGAGGATCATTTTGAATTTGAGACCAGCCTGGGCTACAAAGTGAACTCAAGGCCAGCCTGAACTGCATAGCAAGATCCTGCCTCAAAAAGAGAGAGAGAGAGAGAGAGAGAGAGAGAGAGAAGGAAGAAAGGAAGGGAGGAAGGAAGGAAGGAAGGAAGGAAGGAAGGGGAAGGAAAGAAAAAGAAAAGAAAAGACAAGACAAAAATATCTGTCACTCTTTTGCCTCAACTGGAATTTGATTTTTCTTGGACTACATTTACCTACAGGTTGCATACCCCATCTAAAATGCTTGGGACCAGAAATGTTTAGATTTCATGGTTGTATAAGTTATAGAGTATACATTACTAGTTGAACTTCTCTACACAGAAAATTTAAAATCTGAAATGCTCTAAAATCTGAAACTTTTTGAATGCCAACATCATGCTCATAAAGTTTCATATTTTGGGCTAAGGGATAGCCAAACAGTAGAACACTTGCCTAGCATGCATGAGGCCCTGTGTTCAGTACCTAGCACCACAAAACAAAATTTCAGATTATGAAGCATTTCCGATTTTCAGATTAGGGATTACTCAGCCTATAGCACAGGAGAAGATAGAATGTTCACTTGTTTTGTTTTGTTTTTTTGTTTTTTTTTTTTTTTGAGACAGGGTCTCACTATGCAGTTCAGGCTGGCCTAGAGCTCACTTTGTAGCCCAGGCTGGTCTTGAACTCCCAGCGATCCTCCTGCCTCAGCCTCCCAAGTGCTGGGATTACAGGCGTGCGCCACCATGCCCTGCTTGTTTTGTTTTTTTTTGTTTTTCTTCCGGTACCAGGAATAAAACTCACAACCTTGCACTTGCCAGGCAGGCACTGTGCCACTGAGCTAAATCCCCAGCCCCTTGTTCACTCATTTTAATCTAAGACATCCTGCTTGCACAAAGTCAGGAGCAGTAGGAGGAGTGGGAGTCTGACAGACTTGTGACTAGCATGCTTCCACATTCTCTGTGTCTCTTCTGAGGCTCTTAGAGGACTTTACAGAGCAAACACTGCTAGAAAAGCATAGATCCAACTGTAGTTTTATTTTTTTTTAAGTTTTATTTTTATTAGTACATGTTTACAGCACGTAATGATTACATTCATTATAGGGGTTGGGACGTGTACATAATACATCCTAATGCTTTTTACACCTCCACTTCTTTTGGAGCATCTGGAAAACTCAAGCCTTTCTGACAAGGTCCTGTCATCAATGAGGCAGCTGTAGTATTTCTGTGACTTGGGCCTAAAGTACTCAAGGTCACTTACCTCGCCTAGACTTCTGCTCATAAATCAACCCTAATCAGTTGTGGTGTTCTTATCATCACTTAGTACAAAAAAGCAAAACTTTAATTATTCATTCATTCATTCATTTGCAGTGTTAGGGATTAGACTCAGGGGCACACTACCACTGAGCAACATCCCTAGTTGTTTTTTTTTATTCTGAGACAGGGTCTCCCTAAGTTACCCAGGCTGGCCTTGAACTTGAAATCTTCCTCCCTCCATCTCCTGAGTAGCTGGGATTACAGGCATGTGCCAGCACACCTGGCACAGAACTTTTAAGTGACACAACTCACAGTAATTCAGCCATTACCCAAATGTGCATCACAGTGAATCTATAAAACTTTGTAGATGAGGCCACTTTAAGTGGCGTTGCATAGTTCCTTCCTTCATGTGTCTTGAATGCCCATGTCTGCACACCTGTCACTGTGGCTGGGAGTCAAAGCAGTGAGAACACAGTTCATCTGTTGGTATTGGGAGGCAGATGGTCAAGACAGATGCCATGAGGCCCCAAGAAAAGTAAGGGTTGACCTTAGAGGAGAGGGAGGTGGCACAAAGAAACTGACCTTTTATGTAGAATCATGATTACAGGATAGTCCACCAGTTGAAGTGGAGCTTAGCAGCAAACATATGGCTACCAGAAAAAGCCAGAATTCTGAAGGGCAAAGGCTATATTTCAAAAGCACAGCAGGATTTCTGGGAGTAGCACTGTTCACACAGAAAGGCATGGTGGCGCACGCCTGTAATCCCAGCACTTGGGAGGCTGAGGCAGGAGGATCCTTGCAAGTTCAAGACCAGCCTGGGCTACAAAGTGAGCTCAAGACCAGCCTGAACTGCAGAGCAAGATCCTGTCTCAAAAAGAGACAAAAAAAAAAAATTGGAATAAATAGTTGTAAGCATACATAAAATCCACACAGAAAGGCAGAAATCAAGAAATGGTTGTGATGGTGTACCAAAACCCCCACAAAGCATCAGTCCAACCCATCCAGCAATATGGCACGCAGATGCAAAATAAAGACGGAGAAAGTTCTGCAGTTGAGGAGCTCTGCCATAATCCAATGTTCTCTGTAGAACAAAAGGCATCATGTCTAAAATCTCATGGCTTTTATTGGTATCAGTCAGGGAGGTGGGTGGAAGTCAAGGCAGAATGATAGGAAAAAGAACTTGGCAGGAGTCAGCTATAATGAGAAACAGAGCAATTTTGTATCAGGAACAGAGGCCTCTAATTAACAATATTTGTGTGTGTGTGTGTGTTTTGTTTTGTTTTTGGTGCTGAGAATTGAACTCACAACCTCACACTTGCCAGGCAGGCGCTGTGCCACTGAGCTACATCCCTGGCCCCTCTAATTAACAATGTAAGGATAACTTGATATATGCAAGGCTGGCACCTTTACTGCCAGGAAGATGTAATTCATTCTCAGTCCCATGGCCTCATCTGAGATGTTATCTTGTGTCGTAGCCCTGGAATCTCACAGGCTCTTGCTCGGGCCCCATTCCACCCATCAACATGGAGGCTGTTCTCACCTGCTTGTTGCCACTTTGCTGTTAATGAGACTGACTACTAGTGCCTCAGCCAGACTCAGTCACATTATTTTAGCCAATTAAGTGAACATCTGGTTCAATATAACCACCTCTGCATATCTCAGTGAACAGGGTTGACTGAGAGGTTAGAGAAAGATCAAGAAAAGGGGCTTCATTTCTCCAGAGTGCACTTGATGGTCACCCACAATGGTGCACACCTGTAGTCCTAGCTACCCGGGACGCTGAGGCAGGAGGATTGCTTGAGCCCAGGAGTTCAAGTCCAGCCTGGGACACACACATACACACACACACACACACACACACACACACACACACACTGTGGGCAGGCTGTTATTGAGTAGAGATGGAGAAGAACAGGTTATTTGGGGGGACGCTGAGGCAGGAGGATTGCTTGAGACCAGGAGTTCAAGTCCAGCCTGGGACACACACACACACACACACACACACACACACACACACACACACTGTGGGCAGGCTGTTATTGAGTAGAGATGGAGAAGAACAGGTTATTTGGGGTCCCCAGTCCTAGATGGAGGCACCTGCCTGCTCCTGCAAGTTCAGCAGTGTATCAGGCAGTCTGGTCAATGTTTAAGTCCCAAGAGAAGTCCCTGTCTATAGTCAGAGTCACCAAGTAAGGCTTTGTGGGTCAGGAAGCAACAAAGATCTTTTGAAAGGACTTACCATATATAATGAGAGGAAAAAGACAACAAAAAATTTTTAGTGACAAACTCCAATATATAAATGCAGGCCAGCAAAGTGGTACGCACCTGTAATCCTAGCACTCAGAAAGCTGAGGAAAAAGAATCGCCTCAAGTTCAAGAACAGTCTGGGCTACAGTGAATTCAATGCCAGCTTGAACTACACAATGAGACCCTGTCTTAAAACAATGACAAAAAAGTAGTAGTAGTAGAGTATAAGTTTTTGGTAATACAGCTTTACTACTGAGAAAAATGAGTTTCTTTCTCTCTCATTCTCTTTTTCCCTCCCTCCCTCCCTTTTTCCTGTCTCTTTTTCTCTCTCTCTCTCTTTCTCTGTCTCTCTCTCTCTTTTTCTTTTTCTTTTTCTTTTTTTCTTTTTCTTTCTTTTTCTTTTTGTTTCTCCAGCATTGGATATTGAATACAAGGCCTTTGTACTGAGTTACATCCACAACCCCTTTTTTTTTTTTTTTTTTTTAAGTGTTTTGAGACAGGGTCTTGCTAAATTGCCCAGGCTGCGCTCAAATTTACAGTCCTCCTGCCTTAACCTTCCTCAGTTCTGAGATTACAGGCATGTGCCATCACATCCAATGAAAATGAAATTCTTGAGGTTCAAAACTAATGTTCCCTGTTATCCAGTACAACAGCAGTGGTCATCTGTCTGTAAAGTCCATTTGTTGCTTGTGGCTATCCAAAAACAAGTGATGGAGGGAGCCGGGCGTGGTGGCGCACGCCTGTAATCCCAGCACTCGGGAGGCTGAGGCAGGAGGATTGTTGTACATTCGAGGCCAGCGTGGGCTACAAAGTGAGCTCAAGGCCAGCGTGAACTGCATAACGAGATCCTGGCTCAAAAAGACAAAAAAACAAACAAAAAATGATGGAATTTTATATGTATATGTTACCAAAATTTTATTTTCTTTTCTTTTCTTTTTTTTTTTTGGTATCAGGACCTTGTGCTTGCTGGGCAAGCACTTGCACCTATTACCACAATTTTAAAAATTGGTTTAAAAAAAAGGGTGGGCCACCTTCAGCCCACAGGTCATAATTTGCGGAGCCCTGGTCTAAAGTACCCATTTGGTGGTTTCATCTACTTTTCGTTCACCTGGTCCCAGGAGTCCTCATTTGCCTATGTAAGGGGCACCCACTTCTGAGACAGAAATCCTCCGAAGCTTGCCGTGAAGCCGACTATGCTCCTAAGAGGGACCGTGGATCCCTGCTTTGGTCTAGAGTTTGGCACAGGGCAGGCATTTGATTTTCAGTTCACAGGCATCAGTTGAAAAGACTGATGACACTGTCATAGGTATTTTTCCTTTCTTTTTTGTTTTTTTTTTTTGTCTTTTTGAGACAGGGTCTCGCTCTGCAGTTCAGGCTGGCCTTGAGCTCACTTTGTATCCCAGGCTGGTCTCAAACTCAAAATGATCCTCCTGCCTCAGCCTCCCGAGTGCTGGGATTACATGCTGCGCCACCACGCCCCAGCAGTATTTTTTCTTTTTAAATGTTTTCTTTTCTTTTTATCCAAAGATTGAAAGAAGCCATAAGTACAAGTAAAGAACAGGAGGAAAAGTACCAGGCCAGCCACCCAAACCTCAGGAAGCTGGATAATGTAGGTAAGTGGGGACCTGTGTGCACGCATCTATATTTGGATCCCAAGGGGCCTCTGTATTAGACCTTAAGAGCTGTGGTGAGTAGCTGCCTGTCTCGTGTACAAATGCTCCAGCTGTTGGCATCCCATGTGTTGGTTGAAGAGCCATGTGTGCTTTCAGAAAACAGGATGTGTGTTATAGGGGGTTCCTTCCTCCCTCCATCTACTGTAGAGGGTGGATTAAGGAAGTGGCAGCCTGTGTCCCCTTGAAAATGAGCCTGCCACCTATTGGTTCCTACATGGTATAGCTGTGAGCTATTTCATAATGAAAAGCCTCCTATAAGAATAACCTCTCTGGGGCCAGGTGTGGGAGCACACACCTGTAATCCCAGCACTTGGGAGGCTAAGGCAGAAGGATCACCACAAGTTTGGGGCCATCCTGGACTATATAATGAGACCCTGTCTCAAAAAAGAAAAAAAAAAAAGAATATGTCCTCTGATTTGTGATGTGTTCTGTCCCTAGGAAAACATGACGATCATGTTCTAGAGAATGTACCCAAAAAAAAGCTGGGCATGGTGGTACATGCCTGTAATCTCAGTACTCTGGAGGCTGAGACAGGGGAGTCACCGCAAGTTTGAGGCCAGGCTGGACTGTATAGTGATTTTAAGACCTGCCTGAACTACAGAGCAAGACCCTGTCTCAATAGATAGATAGATGAATGGATGGATGGATGGATGGATGGATGGATGGATGGATGGATGGATAGATAGATAGATAGATAGATAGATAGATAGATAGATAGATAGGAGGGGTCCAAGAGATGGCAGGAGGGGGAGGGGGTAAAAAATAATTAAGATATGTCATGTACATGTACCAACTCCCCACAATGAATGTAATCATTATGTACTAATAAAAATAAAAGAATAGCCAGGTGTGGTAGCACACACCTATAATCCTAGCAATTGGGAGGCTGAGGCAAGAGGATCACTGCCAAGTTTGAGGGCAGCCTGGACTACATAAATGAGTTCAAGGCCAAGCTGCCCTACATAGTGAGACTGTCTCAACACAACAAAACAAAACAAGAATAACCCCTCTGGTAAGTATATTAGTCCTTAGAGCTGTCCATATCCTAATCCCCAGGCTCTAAGAGTATGTTAGGTTTTAGACAAGAAAATTGGCAGTTATAGGTAGAATTATAGTTATTAATCAGCTGTGCTTGAGATGGAGAAACCATCCTGTTAGCTAGTGTCCTCACAAAGGTTCTTTGTAAGCGGAAAGGGAGGCACAAGAGAGAATATTAGAAAGAGGTTCAGACCTGGTGCACTGCCAACTGTGAAGACTAGGAAGCGGCCAGCTGCCAAGGAATGCACATGAGCTCTAGAAGCTGAAATAGGCAAGGACTCTGATTCTCCCCAGGAGCCTCCAGAAAGAACACGCCCTGTTAATACCTTGAATTTAACCCATTGAGGTCTATTTGGAATTCCAACCTCCAGAGCTGAAAGATAAGTCTGTGGCAGTTTGTCACGGCCCCAGGAAAAAACTAACATAACTCCTAAGCCCAAGGAGGAAGAGAAGCAGCAGCATGGACAAGGTATGCAAGATAGGATATGTCTTGAGCTGAATCATCTCATTAATATCAAATGATAAATCCAGAAATATCTTTTATCTGAGAAGGAATTTAGGCCCCTAGAGGCCACCATAGATTTTAGAAAGCCAAGCACATGGAAATGATGCTAGAAACCACATGCTGACTGTGATACCCGAGTGGAAAACAGGATACATCCCAGCAACACCAGAATCTACCATGGATTCAGGTATGGTGGCACACACCTATAATCCCATCTGTCTGGGAGGCTGAGGTAGGAGGATCACAAATTAAAGCCTAGCCTGGACAATTTAGCAACTTATTGATACCCTGTTTCAAAAAAAAAAAAAAAAAAGATGAGATATAACTCAGTGCGAAGGCTCTGGGTGCAATCCACAGTACTGCCAAAAAGAACCTGCCACATTATTTGTGGTTGATTACAGCTGAGGAGAAACCTGATGGAGGGCAGGGATAAGCTCAGTGGCAGAGCATCTACCTGGCAAGCTCAAGGTCCTGAGTTCAATTCCTAGTACCAAAAAAAAAAAAAAGAAAGAAACCTGATGGGGAAAGAGTCCAAGGTCAAGACAGATTGACATGGGCACAGTTCATCCTGGAAAGATGAACACTATGGTAGAAAGTGCGCGAAAATAAACTGCAAAGGGTCCAAGAAAATACACATCTGTGTTATACCCTGGAAATGTGGAATAAGATCCTGCACCCAAAAGACACAATTTTAAGGGATTAAGGGGAGTTTTCATTTGTATGGTGTATGTTAATTTAAGAGTCTTTAAGAAAAAAATTGATGGACTGGGCATGGTGGCACATAATCCAGCACATGGGAGGCTGAGTGAGTTCAAGGCTGACCTGGCCTATAAGAACAAGACCCTGTCTTTTAAAAAAAGACAAGAAAAGAAAAGAAAAAATCGACACTATCTGTGTAGACTAGTAGGTTGGCGCTGGAGTAAATGCAGTTCTTCATAGTAATGGGTTCCATGTTCACAGGTTCCACATCTGCAGATGTCAACCAGTCGTAAATCCACAATATTCCAAATGGAAAATTTGTGCCATACTAAACATGTAACAGACTTTTTAATTCTTGCCATCAGTTCCTAAACAGTCTCATTTACCAACTATTTACATGGCACTGATACTGTATTACATATTATTATAAGTAATCTAGAGATAATTTAAAGTATATGGGAGAAGGGGCTGGGGATTTAGCTCAGCGGCAAAGCGCCTGCCTAGCAAGCACAAGGTCATGAGTTCGGTTCCCGGTACCGGAGAAAAACCAAAAAAAATAAATAAATAAATAATAAAGTATATGGGAGAGCCGGGCATGGTGACACATGCCTGTAATCCCAGCACTCAGGAGGCTGAGGCAGGAGGATAGTTGCGAGTTTGAGGCTAGTCTGGGCTACAAAGTGAGCTCAAGGCCAGCCTGAACTGGATAGTGAGACCCTGTCTCAAAAAAACAAAAAAATTTTTTTAATTTTGTAAAATAAAGTATATGAGAGGACATACATGGGTTATATTCATAAGGACTTGGGCATCCTCAGATTTGTATATCCAGAGAAGATCCTGGAACCCATTTCCCTCAGCTCCAGATTGTACGCTAAATCCAGAAAGAGATGTTTCCCCCAACAGAGGTAAATTGGGATGACAGAACTCTCTTGTCTGTGTATGGAAACTGAAGTTCAGGGAACATTTTGGGGGTCAAATATGCATTACTTAACATTTCTACTTTGCTTAAGTGAAAAGGTAGCCTAGAAATAAATTTCCAGGGGGCTGATGTTATAGCTCAGTGGTAGAGCACTTGCCTAGTAATGAGCAAGGTCCTGGATTTGATACCCAGAGAGAAAGAGAGTTTGAGAAGAATAAAAACTCATCCCTGTGCTAAACAGAACAACTTTTTTGCTGGATATGGGGGCACACGCCT
>NW_004955442.1:19425895-19427530 GCF_000276665.1 Chinchilla lanigera | reverse complement strand
AGTCTGGGCTACAAAGTGAGCTCAAGGCCAGCCTGAACTGCATAGTGAGACCATGTCTCAAAAAGACAAAATATAAAAATAAAATAAAATAAAATAACAAAGTTAAAAAAAAAATTAAATAAAATAAATAAAATAGAAACAGGGTCTCACTAAATTCTGAACTTGGGATCCTCCTACCTCAACCTCCCAGAGTGCTGGGATTACAGGCACGTGCTCCCACTCCCAGTTTAACTTTCATTTTGGTTTGGGTTTGGTTTGGTTTGGTTTGGTTTGGTTTGGTTTGGTTTGGTTTGGTTTGGTTTGGTTTAGTTTTGGGGTTTCATTTTGTGTGTAGGTCTGCCCATGTAGTTCAGGCTGGCCTTGAACTTACTATGAAGCCCACACCACTTTGAATTTACACCAGTCTTCCTGCCTCAGCCTCCCAAGTGCTAGAATTATAGGCATGTATCAGCACACTTGGCTCTTAGCTTCTGACTTTTAAACCTTGTCTCTACTAGGTACAGTGACACCCACCTGTTAGTCCTACCTACTCCACAGGCCAAAGCAGGAGAAGCACTTGTTCCCAGGAATTCAAGGTCAGCCTGGGCAACATGGAAGACTCATCTCAAAAACACACATACATACATAAAAATAAATATAAATAAGTAAAGCAAGCCAAGGGGTGTAGCTCAGTAGTAGAGTAGGTGCTTAGCATACACAAGATCCTAGATTCAACCCCTAGCACCAAATCAATAAGGGAAAAACATACCTTGTCTCCAGATATTGTCCATGAACCTAGGTAATTTTGTATCCATACAGTTCCTCTGCCATATTATATTTATATATTTTTCCAGATTTTGTGTACAAGGATTGGACCAAGTGAACTATAGTCTAGGAAGGTCTTTGTTTTTTAAGACAAGGTCTTGCTACATTGCCGAACTTGTGGGCTTGAGTGATCCTCCTGTCTCAGCTCCCTGAGTTGCGGGGAAGAGGGAAGGGAAAGGGAAACAGGTCTCACTATGTAATTCAGACTGGCCCGGAACTCACTAGGTAGCCCAGTCTGGCTTCAGAGTTACAGAAATCCTCCTCCCTCAGCCTCCTGAGTGCTGGGATTATAGGCATGCACCACCATGTCCAGCTAGGTTAGAGATGTTTCCTCTCCCAGGAAGAGGCTGGAGCCCTGACCTGCTCCCATGGAAATGTCTCCCTCCTGCCCACGAATCTTCCCTGGGCTCCTCCCTCATCCATTGTATCCTTTCCCACCCCCATCCCTCTGCATGGCCCCAGACCCAGCTACCCATTCCTTCCACCCATCTCCCAAATTAAGATGAGATTTGTGATAGCACTGGGGGTAGTATGGCTCAGTGGGGAATGTGGATTGATCATTCTCTTGGTGTTTCTTTCTGAATTCAGACTCCCAAACTGGCTCTGCAGTGAGTACTGAGGCTTACCCAAAAAACCCGCACCTTCGAGCCTATCACCAGAAGATTGACAGCAACCTAGGTAAGACTGACAGCTGTGCCAGCCTCTACTGTAAGTCACTTGTCCTCCATGCACACGGAGCTACTAGTTAGTTGCTCCCTCACCCATGTCACACTCCACAGAATCACTCTCAGAATTCTGTCCACTTCTCTCCTTTTACTTTCAGCCAGGTGT
>NW_004955442.1:19423349-19424580 GCF_000276665.1 Chinchilla lanigera | reverse complement strand
TGGCTGTTTGTTGTGTGTATTTTGTTTTGTTTCGCAATGCTGAGAACTGAATCCAGGGGCTTTGCACTGAGCTGTTTCCCCAACCTTTATTTTTTTACTTTAAGATTCACTAAATCACTCCTGAATCAGGCTCCCAGACAGCTGGGATTACAGGTGTGTGCTACTATGCCCATCTTTCTTTGGCCACATTTTGTAGCTCAATTAAGAGTATTAATAGAGTAATTAACAGAATTACAGAGTCAATAAATGTAATATTTTTGAGTATTAAAAAGAATGTTTATACAAAACCTGGATTATAGAGGATAGACATAAGGAAGGGCAAATAAAAGAACTGTATTTCCACCACCCATAGCTCACCACTGCTATCTTCCGTGCTAATGTTAACACATTAGATTCTGAGAAGCTCCCTGATGCCTGAGATGACTACACAGGTTTTACATATAATTCAAGGTCATGGGTTTTGATAACCCTAAGAAGTGTAGAAGCCAAGAATGGTGGTGTATGCCTGTAATCTCAGGACTCAGGAAGCGAGACAGGAGGATTGCAAGTTCAGGACCACCCTGGGCTACATAGTAAGTTTAAGGCCAGTCTTGACTTATCTAGCAAGACCCTTTAAAAAAAAAAAACCTAAACCAAGAAGCACAGAGCCAAAGACTGATTTTGCACAGGGTTGTGGTCCCAGTGGCTATTGTAACTAAGGGGGCTTACAATGCACCACGCCTTCTTTCTCACCTCTGGCTGTTCCCCAGCCCGCTGTTCTCAATACAAGAACAGAGAGCAGACCTAGGTGCATCCCCCAACCTGAGTGCACACTCATGTCACAAAGGCACTAGAGCACCCCCTCCCCGTGACAAAACTAGGAAGGAGACTTGCCCGTTCCCCTCTGGCAAGGACTCATCTCAGCAGTGGGTAAGCCCTGCCAGGGGACACTGGAGTCCCTCAGTGTGTCCCCACCTCGCTCCCACCCTCTCTTCGCATCATTTTGGGATTATAGGCAGGCACCACCACACCAGCATTCTTTCTTTTTTCCTTTTTTTTTTGCATTTTTTTTTCTGATACCAGGAACCAAACTCACGACTTTGCGCTTGCCGGGCAGGCGCTGTGCCACTGAGCTAAATTCCCAGCCCCCTACACCAGCATTCTTTACATCATCTTCTACCAAGTAAACCTTTCACACTCCTAAGGCTAGCTAAATCCTTGCAGAAATTATCCCTTCTAAAAATCAATGTTG
>NW_004955442.1:19411786-19422285 GCF_000276665.1 Chinchilla lanigera | reverse complement strand
AGGCTGGAAAAGCCTAAAGAGGGAAGCAATAAGTCAGAAGGATTCTACCGTCAGAGTGGCTAGTTACCGTCAATCTGCTCCTGGACATCTTCCTCTGCTCATCTCAGCTGTGGGTGAGTCCTGAGCAGGCCAGAACATGCCTCAAAAAACAGGGACAGAATTTGAACTCAGACCCTGTGGAATTGACCTGGATCCTCCATGCTTCATCCTGTATTATACTTTTCTCCTTTGGAACTAGACTACTTGCTCATCATGTTTAAACCTGAATTTTGACAACAGTGGTGTAATCTATTGCAAGAGTCAAACTTCTGAAGGTGGGTGGCACACGCCTATAATCCCGGCCCTCTGTGAAGCTGAGTCAGCAGTATCACAAGTTCAAGCCCAGACTGGGCACCTTAGTGACTTAACAAGACCCTGTGTCAAAATACAAATTAAAAAATGACTGGGGAGGTAGCTCAGTGCAAAGGCCCGTCTTTCAATCCCAAGTGCTACCACCACCAAAAGACAGAGAGAGTTGAGCCCTTGCCAGAAGTTGTGCGTTCCAGTTACCCAGGGCTCTGCCCAATCAGAACCCTTAGCACTTGGTTCTTTGACCTGGGGACCTTGGAATATAGGGGCCTGTGTACCTAGACCACTGTTGTCTTCCTGCCCACAAAATAAGCAAAAGAAACAGGCCAGTGTGGTTCAGAGAATTGCAAGCCAACTGGTAACTCAGCATCTATGTGTTCATGAACCTGGAAAGTGGTAGCAATGAGTAAAACAATTTTGGAAAATACGTATTTAATAACAAAGGGTTTTCACAGTATTTGAGTCCTATAAAAATATCTATAGTTCACTGTTTTCTGGCAGAGTACCCCACGTAACAGGGCAGGGACAGAGTCACCTCTTTTCTTACCACCTGCAAAGTGGACTGGGATGCATCTTCTGAGGAGCCTGAGGCTGGAGCAGAAGGTGCAGGGGCTCCAGCTAGACAGGGCTATCTCTCAGATACGTTTCCAAATGGGGATTCCCCATGTTTGCTGCTCCGGTTCTGTGCCAGATCCACCTGGAGCTTGAGATGGAAGGAAGGAAAGTAGGCACTGCTCAGTTCTATCCACTCTGTGGATTTTTTGCTCCCAAAGAACAGGCTAGCATGACAGGCATGGTGTCACATGTCTGTAATCCCAACTGCAGAGGAGACTGAGGCCAAAGGATTGCTTGAGCCCAGGAGTTCCAGACCAACCTGGACAAGACAGTGACCAGTGTACCTCTTCTATATCTTCCCCATGAGGTACGGGAACAGAATGTTCTTCAGGCTGTTCTGTTCTTCTTTTCCTTGGGTACTAACTAACCTTGAAATGTATAACAACCTACTAGATCAGTGATGGCAAACCTTGTAGAGACCAAGTACCCAAACTGCAAACTAAAACCCACTTTTTTATTGCAAACTGCCAACACTGCAGTTAAACCTCGGTACTGAGGCTTTAGCTTATAACAGCTGTTACCCAATGCTCGGCTGCTAGGATAACTTGGCTCATGTGCTGACAGAGAGGTATCTGTGTGCCCATTGCAGCCTGCATGTCTTAGGTTCACCACCACTGTACTGTATGGCCCAAAAGCACCTGAAAATTTTGTAGGTATATATGCATTTTTTTAAAATACTGCAAATGGCTGAGGATATAGCTCAGTGGTACAGTGGCAACTTGTCTTCCATGCCTGAGGCCCTGGGTTCTGTCACTACCACCATGGGAAAAATTGAAAAGACAAACACTGGTTATAACCGTGGTTATCTTGGAGTAGGTGGGCAACAGTGTTTCCTACATTAAGCACATACTATTTTTTTACCCCCTTGGTCCTGGAGATTGAAGCCTTCACAATGAGGTACATCCCCAGCCCTTTTTATTCAGAGAGAGGGTCTTGCTAAATCACTAAGTTGGGCGGGGGAGATAGCTCAGTGGCATAAGCACCTGCCTGGCAAGCACAAGGGTCCTGAGTTCAATTCCTGATGCCAATAAATAAATACTTCAATAAATCAATCAATCACTAAATTGCCCAGGCTGGGCTCAAACTTGTGATCCTCCTGCCTCAGCCTCCCAGAGTGCTGGGACAATAGCCACGCACTACTATTCCTGGCTACATACTTTTTCTTGAGTAAACATCTCACTTCCACATATTTTAGAAAAATGTAACCAAAGCCCTGGAGCTTAGCTGTTTTAGGAAAAACTCAATAATCCAGATGTAACTAAATATGTAGGAGGGACTAAGAAGTATTTCCAAGTGCCATTACTGAGTTTGCTCAGACCTGCATGTCATCTCCTTCTCTCACAGATGAACTGTCCATGGGAATAGGCCGTCTGAAGGACATAGCTCTGGGGATGCAGACAGAAATTGAGGAGCAAGACGACATTCTTGACCGGCTGACAACCAAAGTGGACAAGTTAGATATCAATATAAAAAGCACAGAAAAAAAAGTCAGACAACTCTAAAGATAGAGAAGTAGCTCCACTCTGTTATAATGACAATATTTGAAAGCTCTTTTTAAACTGCCAAGAAATTTCATTTATTATTTTAACATGTGTTTGCAAAGATTATAACAGAATAGGTCTTAAGAGATTTTTGTTGTGATGAAGAAATGTGAGTCCACTTTGTCTTAGGGATGGCAGCTCCCGAAATTCAGCAGAATGTTGAGTTTGTTCTGAGCACAGTAGTCCAGCCCTGAATATCTTAGGCCTTTGACTGCCATGCTGGACTAAGATGTATATTTTCATGACTACATGCAGAGGTACAGGAAGAATTTCAGTCTTGCATCCATTTCCCTGTTGGCTATATTTCTCATTTCTAGGCCTTACGAGTTCAGTGTTATGGGACCAGTGGTGGGGGGTCCTTCCCATATTTTTGTACAGGAGATATCGCGCACATACACAAACACTAAGCACACTGTGCTTCTCTCCTCTCCCTGCAAAAGGATCACTGTTGGATCTGGAAGAGCGATGTCACATTCTTTGCTCTTTTGTTAACAGATGTCACCTTTTGCTCTCCTGCCCTCTGTCACTGGCATGCATTTAGTAAGAGGGCTTCAGAGTGACACCTGGAAATGTACAGGGAACTGGGCAAACCTTCCTGCCCACATACTTTCATCTGGTGTTCTCCATCTATGGCTGAGAACAGGTTCTCCACTGGCCCAAGGCCACCTGCCCGATCAACAGGACACCCTGTGGAGATTTTGGGAGTGGAAGTATCACACAGATGTGGACAAGCAGTGGCCTTTCTCTACTAAGCCCTACCCCCACCACTGCCAGGCTTCAGTATGACAGTGTCAGGTGCTGGGGCCTGCAGCACCGTCAGGACTCCCACTCACTGTTCTGTATTACTTCAGGGTGAAATTTGAATCATCACTTGGTTCCCTCCCACCCAGTTTTAGGACTGGAACTGCACAAATAATGCTGACCTTGTATGAAAGATTTGGCTAAAGAAAAACAGAAAAGCCCAGATACCATTTTAGCTAGCTCAGCTTGTTGTCTCTTTTCATTTTATAAAAGGAATCATCTATAAGCATTCATTGCAATTGACTTCTGGAATAAAATTAAGTTCAGTACCTCCATCAAAATCATTGAAGCCACAAAGCCCTGGTCTTTTTTAAAAATAAATTAAGGTATTTTGAAGATGGTAAAAGAGACTAATTTTAATGATAAATCAATCCCACTACTCAGGAGGCTAAGGCAGGAGGATAACCATGAGTTCAAGGCCAGCCTGAGCTATATAAGTGAGTTCAAGGTTAGCCTGCACTATATAGTAAGACCCTGTCTCAAAAATAAGAATAATAATAATAAGTTGCCACACCTATAATTCTAGCAGTCTGGGAGGCTGAGGCAAGAGGATCAATTCCAAGTTTGAGCTAGCTCAGCCAGGGCAAATTAACAGCTTAGCAAGGCCCTCTCTAAAAGTAAAAAATAATAATAGTAAAAAGGGCTAGGGATATAGCTCAGTACAAAGGCTCTGGGTTTAAAGAAAAAATCATCTTTATTACCAGATGAAATCCACAAGACAGATTTCTATTTCTACGGTGTAGCTGGAAACAAACTGTGCCTTCAAATAAGTAGCTTTTCTAATATTAGGTTGGTTATACACTAAGTGTGCTACTAACAAAAAAATAAGTGCATTCTCTTTCAAAGGAGACTATTTATAACATCTAGTACTTTCTAACTTAACAGCAGCGGAATGACCTCATGGATGTCTTCTTTGTATTCTGTAGGGAAAGACCTGAATTTAAGTGGTGAGCAAAAATACAGCAGTGCATTTTCTCTTTCTCTTAACTTGTTTTTGCGAATATATAATTTTAAATGTACACTACACCAATTTAGTAAAAATCAACTTATATAAACCTTTTCTGCAAGATTTTTAAAGTTGCCGGTGTTGTTAAGCATCTTTAGCTCTGATGAATGAAATGTCTTGTGTAGAAATTGCTGAGCCAGTCATTGAAAGTGCTCGTTTTACAGGGCATGGGTGGGGGGCTTTTTGTCCAGTCTGTATCAGGACAGCTTGTATCTTCCTCCATGTCTTCAACTCTGCAGATGAGCATATTCCATAAAATAAAATGTGAAGTTTTTCAATCAAATTGTCTCCTTCATAGATGTTTTCAAGGAGTTAGTGGAGGGGATCCTCCATGCAGAGTCTTCATGTGTTTGGTCCTTAGGCCAAATTTAGAAACCCTTTGGCTGGAGCATACAACTCAACGGTAGAGCACTTATCTTGCATGCATAAGGCCTTGGGTTCCATCCCCAGCATGGCAAAAAGAAAAAAAAGAGACCTGATCATGTCATCAAGAACTTTTCCAAAAAAAAAAAAAAATAACTTTTCCAGTGTATCTTCTAACTCTTCACTCCCTCTCCAGCAAGAGCAAGACCTGGAAAATTTCTGCATATTTTTTTTGTTTGCTTTTGTTTTTTTGTTTTGTTTTTTTTCCAGTACCGGGAATCGAACTCACGACCTTGCACTTGCCAGGCAGGCTCTGTACCGCTAAGCTAAATCCCCAGCTCCTGCATATTTTTCCATTCCCTAGTCATCTGTCATCTGTCTCAGGGTGCTACATCTCATCTAATAAAGTGGCTTGGCGATTTTTTTTTTTTTCTTTTGCACTGGGAATTGAACCCAAGGCCATTGCACTGAGCTACAGTCCCTAGCCCTTTTAAAAATGTTTTAAATTTCAAGACAGGGTCACTAAAGTTGCCCAGGCTGGGCTCAACCTCACAATCCTCCTTCTTCAACCTTTCCAAGTTCTGGAACTACAAGGATGCACTACCACACCTTACTTTCTTTTTTTTTGGTTTTTCTCCGGCACCAGGAACCGAACTCACGACCTTGCGCTTGCCAGGCAGGCGCTTTGCCGCTGAGCTAAGTCCCCAGCCCCCAACCACACCTTACTTTCAATGAAATTCTTAACAGCCATCTGTTCTGGCCCGTTTTCTGTTGCTGTAATTGAACACTACAGACTAGGAAATTTATGAATAAAGGTTTATTCAGCTTATTGGCTGAGAAGTCCAAAGTTGAGGGGCCACACAAATGTGGCCCTTCTTGCTCATAAAGACTTAAAACTTAGCAAATATCTGTAGAGGGCCAGAGATTAAACGTTTTAAACCCACAGGCCAAGTAGTCTTTGTCACAACTTTGTCACAACTATTCAAATATGCCACTGTAGCACAAAAGCAAAGATAATACATACATGGGTAAGAGTTTATTTATGAACATGGACCTTTGAATTTCATAAATTTTTTTCACAGTACTAGACTTTAAATGCAGTACTGAGCTACAGTCACAGTTTTGGTTTTTTGTTGTTTTGTTTTGTTGTTTTGTTTTGTTTTGTATTTGAGACAGGGTCCGCTAAGAGTCTAAATTGCTCAGGCTAGGCTCAAAATTGCATTCCTTATTTCTCAGCTTCCCAGACTGTGGGGATTATAGGTATGTGCCACCATGCTTAGTTCATCTTGGAAATTTTAATCGGTCAGTGGACTAGCTGCCTATGTTCCAGAGGTTCCACTGGTTTTAGTGGATATCATCTTTGGGCATCATTGTAAATAAAGAATGATGAAAGTTTAAACATGAGCAGTGGACTTTTCTGGAGAGATGAGGCACAGAACATATAGAATAAGAAGCATAAAAAAAAAAAAAAAAAAAATCAAGGTGGCCTTTTCCCTGTAAGTACGGAAAAGCCATAATATTGTTTGTGAGTGGGAGATGACATAAGAAAACAGGCAGGTCCCAAAAAGAAAGGCCTCAGGAGTCCAGTGACAAGGAGGCATTGATTGAGCCTAAACAAGAGAGTGACATGATCAGATTTAGAATTTAAAAGGATCATAAATTGTGCGTGGTGGCGCATACCTGTAATGCCAGCACTCAGGAGACTGAGGCAGGAGGATTGCTACAAGTTTGAGGCCCGCCTGGGCTACATAGTGAATTTAAATTCAGCCTGAACTACATAACAAGAAGCTGTCTCAAACACACACACACACACACACACACACACACAAAAGATCATAAATAAGAGCAAATAACAAAAATCTCTAGAAGCCACCTAAGTAAGGAGATAATGTAGCAATTTTTTTTTTTTTTTTGTCTTTTTGAGACAAGGTCTTACTATGCAGTTCAGGCTGGCCGTGAGCTCATTTTATAGTCCAGGCTGGCCTTGAACTTGCAACAATCCTCCTGCCTCAGCCTCCCGAGTGCTGGGATTACAGGCGTGCACCACCATGCCCAGCTTAAGGTTGTTTTTTTTTTTTTTTGATAGCAAATTATTGTAGCTGTGAAAAGTTTTCAACCAGCATATAAGATAATACGAGATTAATATTACGGGAAAAATGGGCATAAAACTAATTACTATATACAGTATAGTCCCACTTTTGTGGGAAAGCAAACCAATATGTGATTTTTTTAAAAGAATTGACCCTTATACCAATGAGCACTAGGCATGAGTAGGCTAAAGGCAAGACTTTGGAAACTGTCCAGGCAAGACCTAGACAATGAGGCACATGCCTATAGACCCAGCAACTCAGAAAGCTGAGGCAGGAGGTTCATGAATTTGAGGCCAGCCTGGACAACATAATGAGACACCGCCCCCCCACCCCCGCATCTCAGAAAAATTAAGAAATTGTCCAATCCCAGCATGGTGGCACACACCTGTAATCCCAGCACTCTAGAGGCTGAGGTTGGAGGATCACCGTGAGATTGAGGCTAGCCTGGGCTACATAAGTGAGTCCAAGACCAGCCTGCACTGCATAGTGAGACCCTGTCTCAAAAAAAAAAGAGTCCAGGCAAGAGCTGAAGAGGAGTCCCAAACGAGAGGGATAATAGGGCAGGAAGAGGAATAGGGGATTCCAGGCCTTAATGATTAGGCAATTAGGAATGATGGAGAGGCACAATTTAATGATAGCATCCAGGTTTCTGGCCAAAGAAGTTAGCAGACAGACATCTTTTGTTGTTGTTGTTTTGTTTTTGCAGTACTGGAGTTCAAATCCAGGGCCTCATATATAATAGACAAGCACTTTAGCATCCAGCTATATCTCCAGCTGTTTTTGTTTTTGTTTTTGAGACAGGGTATTGCTATGTAATTCAGGCTGGCCTTCAATTTACTGTGTGGTCCAGGCTGGCCTCAAACTGAAGGTGATCCTCCTGCCTCAACCTCCCGAGTGCTGGGATTACAGGCATGAGCCACCATGCCCGGCTCCTCAGCTCTTTTTAAATTTTCTATTTTGAGACAGTCTTACTAAGTTGCCTAGGGACATATGCAGCAGCACACACCTGTAGTCCCAGCTGTGCAAGAGGCTGAAGGGAAGATAAAGGCCATCCTGGGCAACATGGTGAGACCCCATCTCAAAAAACAAGCTGGGGGTGTAGCTCTGTGGTAAAGTGTTTACCTAGTGCACATGAGACACTAGGCTTGATCCTTAGCACTACAAAAATATAAAAAATGAGAAAAAGGCAGAATTCCAACAAGAATCTCTGAGGAATGCTCAACATTCCTCAGCAAAAATAGAAAAGTGCACTAAAAGGTTTCGTGGAGCTGCATGGCTGCAGAGTGAATATGCAGCAAGAAGCAGGCAATTGCTCTCCAAAACTTGGCTGTGAAGGAAAAAGACAGGGTGACCAACTAGGAAGGAGGTGGAGAACAGGATCATGGGAGAGATGGTGGCACATTCCTATAATTCTAGCGCTTGGGAGGCTGAGGCAGAAGGATTACGAGTTCAAGGCAACCCTGGGCATTTTAGCAAGTACATGTCTCAAAATTTAAAAAAATAATAATAAAAAATTAAAAGGGAGAGGAATCTGGGGATGTAGATCAGTTTGAAGGTTTTAGGTTCACTCCCCAGTACAAAAGAGAGAGAGAGAGAGAGAGAGAGAGAGAGAGATGGGACTTGTATAAGGGAAAAGGGGAAGAAGTTTAGGGAAAAGATGAGTCACATACTCAAAAAGAGAAAATTCTTTTCTCAAAAAAAGAAGTGAAAAAAGTGGGTAGCCAGCCTGGGCTGCATAGTGAGACCCTGTCTCAAAAAAAAAAAAAAAAAAAAGAGAGAGAGAAATAGTATACATACTGTGATTCCTGTAATGTAATGAAGTATACACACTGGGTGGATTTTGCAACAGAAATTTGTCTGGGTTCTGGAGGCTGGATGTCAGAGGGGTTGGTTCCCTCTGAGTGGAGACAGCAAGCTCTGTTCCAGGCCTCTCTCCTTAGCCTGTAGAGGGCAGTCTCTGCTGTCGCCCTGTATCTTTACAGCATCATCTCTCTCTGTCTAATTGTGACCTATTCAAGACCCAATCACCAATCACAGCCAGCCTGGGCAACTTGCTGAGATCTCCCTAACGACCTCATTTTTAGTTGGTCACCTCCAAATAATGTCTCATTCTGAGGTACTGGGGATTAGGACATGAATATAGTAATTCGTCAGGGGAACCACAGGTCAATCCATTAAAGATACAAGTTTGTAGTTGGAAGGAGCTGCCATCTGACAGTCTTTGTGAGGTTAAAATTGGTAGGAGCTGAAATAGAAGATAGGAGAAGTCAATCGCCAAGGAATAGACTATGGCAGACCCAGCTGAGATGGGGGACTAAGAAGGACATCAGTAATTAACACATTTCACACATTTTAAAAAGTAGAACTAGACTTGAAGTCATCAGTTTCCATGGCTGCTTGGCAGTAGATACCAAAGGTTCCCACAGTTTGGCCGGAGTTCAAGAGAAGACCTCTCAAGCTAGGTGCCGTGATGCACACCTGTAATCCCAGCACTCAGGAGGCTGATGCAGGAAGATTGCGGTAAGTTCAAGGCCAGCCTGGTCTAGATAGTGAATTCAAGGCCAGCCTGAGTTACATGATGAGACCTTGTCTCAAAACAACAACAAAATGACCAGGCCTTCCTGTCCCCGTGCTAA
This sequence comes from Chinchilla lanigera, assembly GCF_000276665.1. NCBI lineage: Eukaryota > Metazoa > Chordata > Mammalia > Rodentia > Chinchillidae > Chinchilla > Chinchilla lanigera. Next base: position 19,412,885 of record NW_004955442.1, on the reverse strand, counting down.
CTAGCAAACTCAAGGAAAGAAAATGAGAAGTCAGAACTCTCGCCTCAGGTCTAAGTCAGAGGTCCAGTTCCTTAAACAAGATCAGAGAGCAGAAGTCCAGTCGCTAGAACTGTAGCTCAGATCAGAGGAATGAAAGCAAAACTACTTGGCACTGATCTTTGTACTTTAGTACCTTAAATTCTCACAGAAGAATTGCTTTGTGGTAGATTGACAACTGGTGGTCAACTTGTAACACCCCGCTGAGTAAGCGTTGTGCTGGGTGTGGGAGGCTGAAGATTGTTGCCAGCAGCAGAAGAGGCAGAACTGGAGAAAAAGAGGAAGGCTGTTGGGAGCTGGTAGAAGCTGTTGGGAGCCTGTTGGAAGCTGAGAGAAGCTGTAAGGAGCTGTTGGTTCTCTTGGAGGAGCTCGTCATGCTGGCTTTCCTGATGAACTCAGCTGTTCTCATCTTCCAAGGAGCTGAGGACCTTGTTGCTGAGAATGGCTTTGGTTCATTTGGGGGGAGCTCTGATCCTCACTTTGAGCATCACTTCCTGGCTCCAGAAGGGAAGATGGTGCACTGCTCAGTCTCCTGGAGAAGCTTGTCACATTGGCTCTCCTGATGGGAACTTTGCTTTCCTCACCATCGGAGGAGCTCGGGACCTCACTGTTGCTGAGGATGGCTGTGGTACTTTTCAACGGAGCTCTGGTTCCTTGAGCATTGCTTCCTGGCTCCAGTGTAGATCCCTCAACCTGCTAGTACACAGATCCGTCATCCTGATGGCACTGACTTTCCAGATTCCACCACTGACCTTTGGGCCTTCCCAGCGCAGATCCGCGAAACAGGCTTACATGAAGCATTGTCATGGGCTCTGAGCCTCCAGCTGGACTCATGCGGCGCATTGGTGTGGGCTCTAAGTTTTCACCTGAACTCATGCAGGATATTATCATGGGATCTAGGCCCTCAGCTGGATTCTTTGGTCTTTAGTGTGTGGACAGATTTCCTGCACTCTCTTGTATATGATTCTTTGGGTGACTATTATAAATAATGTTATAAAATATGTGTCCTGTGTATTGTTCCCCTTGCAAAAACCCCAAACCACGACAAAATTTCAGATGTTCC
>NW_004955442.1:19405499-19411526 GCF_000276665.1 Chinchilla lanigera | reverse complement strand
ATGGACTAAAATGCCTTTTGCATAAAGGAATATACATGAGTCTTTGGGGGGCCAAGGGTGGAATATCATGGTTTGTGTCTAGATGTCCCCCGCAAAGCCTCATACAGTCATGGGTGGGCTTCTAGAGTTTATGATTGATTCATGGTCCAATGCTCGGATTATGGTTATGAGTGCTACATCCACCCTAGGGTGGGTAGTTTGCATACAATATAAGGGAGGGAAAGAGGCTTGCTTGCCACTCCTCCCTTTTTGCTCTTGTTGTTTTTGCTGTTTTCTGCCACCATGAACTGTTGCCCTCTGCCATGTGCCCTCTGCCTTGTGCCACTTTGCCATGTGCCACCATGAACTGTTGCTCTCTGCCATGTGCCCTCTGCCTAAAGACTCTATGAGGCTTTAGGGGGACATCTAGGCTTTAGGGGGACAGCCTAGTATGAACTGAAACCTCCACAAACTGAGCTAAATAATCCTTTCCTTCTTTAATCCTGGGCATCAGGTATTTTGTCTCAGCAACGAGAGAAAAGTAACCAAGACAAGCTCAAAGTCTAGGCAGGACTTGACTTGAAAGTAGAGTAAGAATTAAAAAAAAAAAAGGCTAAGAGCAGGGAGTGAAGCAAGCCATTAAAGATATAAAAGAAATTGCTCACCCTAGAGAGGCAGCCCTTAAAAGGGACACCAGAGGCACCCAGAGTTCAGATGCAAACCTTTGAACCAGGAGTACCTCTGGGCCATTTAGAAATTAAACCAAAACAAGTGCTGATTTTGGCAGCACATATACTAGAAATTAAATCAAAACCAAACTGTATTGTGGATTGGTTTGGCTTTTTCTTAAATGTGTTTAGTTTCAATTCCTTAAGAGGTGTGACTTAGTTACTTTTCTCATTGCTGAGACACAATACGCAGTGCCCAAAGTTAAGAGAGGAGGCCGGGCGTGGTGGCACACACCTGTAATCCCAGCACTTGGGAGGCTGAGGCAGGAGGATCGTTTCGAGTTCGAGACCAGCCTGGGCTACAAAGTGAGCTCAAGGCCAGCTTGAACTGCATAGTGAGACCCTGTCTCAAAAAGACAAAAAAACAAAGTTAAGAGAGGAAAGGTTTATTTAGCTCACAGTTTGTAGGGATTTCAGTCATAATCAGCTGTCTAAAAATAATAATAATAATAATAATAATCAGCTGTGTCCAAAGCAGGGTGGCATCACAGAAGAAAAACATTTCATGGTGGGCAGAAGGTAACAAAGCAATAAGGGACAAAACAAGCCTCTTTCTGTCCCTTATATTGTATCCAGGCTACTGAGATTAGGGCAGTGTCAAACCAATCAGTGGACTGATTTAATAATCACCCACCCTTAATCCTAGCATCCTTAATCCTAGGATTGCACCATAAATCAGTCACACACTTTACATACAACTTCCTCTGAAAAAGCCCCACTTATGACTCTATGAGGCTTTAGGGGACATCTAGACACAGCCATAACAATGGGGTAATGCTGATCATGTTATTCCACTACTGGAAAACCTCTACTGGCTCCTCTTCTTTTTATGACAGAAGGGTCAGCTAGGGAAATTAGTTAGCCAGTTTTGGGAGCACATAACACAATCTCCATGGTCAGCCTCAAACATCATGGTCCCATATCCACAGGAAGAGGTGACTGCTTTCTTGCAGATACTAACCCATACATGAATTGACTGGGAGAACCCCAGATAATCTGGAATTTTGCGGTGGGGGGGGATTTTTTTTTTAAATGGGGTCTTGCTATGTAGTTTAGGCTGGCCTTGAACTGCTGTATGTAGCCTAGGCTTGGAAAAATCCTCCTGCCTCAGCCTCCCAAGTGCTGTGATTACAGGCATGCACCACAGTCTGGGATTTTATTAATTTATTTTTCTGGCGATCAAACCCGAAGCTCTTGCATGTGACACTAAGCTTCATCCCCAACACCTTCTGGGGTTTAAACAGAAAGTAAATCTTCAGTTTCAGAAGGAAAGATATCCAGAGGAACTCCTCTCTACAGGTGAATAAAATAGGAAAATAGAAGCCCAAGTGGAAAAAATTATGTTCATGATTTTATACCAGTTTTTGAACTTTTCAGTCTTAGGAAATTGGGATGGATTTTGGAAATTAGGAGAATTTTGGTATGAAATAATCTGTCTGCTTTCTCTATCATTAAAATATTTTAGCCTATTAGAGATGAGTATATAATGGTCAGTTATAAAATATTTCTCCTTGCCGGGCATGGTGGTGCACACCTGTAATCCCAGCACTTGGGAGGCTGAGGCAAGAGGATCACTTTGAGTTTGAGGCCAGCCTGGGCTACATAGCAAGACTCAGTCTCAAAAAAATAAATAAATAAAATAAAATACTCCCCCCCCCCTTTGTGTTAATTTTCTGTTTCTGTAACAAAGTAGTTAAAATAGTCAACTGTACTGCTTTTTTTTTTTTTTTTTGATACCAGGAATCAAACTCGACTTTGTGCTTGCCAGGCAGGCGCTTGTGCTGCTGAGCTATATCCCTGGCCCAAGATGGTCAACTTTAAAAAGAGGACAGTCCCAGCATTCTGGGAGGCGGAGGCAGAAGGATAAAGCAAAAGAGGAGGCTGTCTGGGGATGTCATTTAGTGTGAAGACCATGGACACAATCTCCAGTACTGGACTGAAAAAAAGTTATTCTGGCTTACAATTTTGGAGGTTTCAGTTTGTGGTTGGTTGGCCCTATTGCTTTGGGGCCTGTAGCAAGGCAGCACGTCATGGCAAGGCACACGTGGTGGAGAAAGCCCCTTCACATCATGACCAAGAAAGAAAGAAAAAAGAAAGGAGCAAGGTCCCACTATCCTCTTCAAAGGCAAGTCCCCAATGACCTCCTAAGGCTTCCACAACCTCCCAAAAGCCCTAAACTGAGGACTGTGCCATTAAGCCTTGGACCTTCAGAGAACATTCCAGATCCAAGCTATCACGACCTTCAAATAGAAATGGTGATCACAGGTATTGATGCAGGACTCTTAGTAAACATCAAGCCCTGGTTGGTTTTAGGCAAGGATTTCTACTTCTGGTTCTATCACAAGAATGGCCACCAGCCAGCTGTGGTGGTGCACCCTGTAATCCTAGCATCTCCACAGCGTACTGGGAGGGCCTGGTCAGAGGAAAGCTGCTCTTGTCATGGCAGCTCTGGACGCTGAGGCAGGAGGCTCACCAAGAGTTTGAGGCCACCCTGACTACATAGTGAGTTCAAGGCCAGCCTGAACTATATAGCAAGACACGGTCTCAATCAATCAATAAATCACCTTTCAGCCACCCATTATAGTATATAATTTTTGTAGTATGAATGCTATGGTTTTAGTTTTTGTTTTTTGCTATGGTTTTTGATTGAAAGGTACTTAAAATAGACTCAAAGCACTGCTATTACATAAAAAGAGAGTCTCTGATACAGGTAGATGTTCATAATGCATTAAGTCACTGATGTCCTACTAATCACAAGGGGAAAAAGGTATTTCTCTCAGATGGAAACTTGAAATAGGAAGGTCCTAGGAGGTATAAGACTAGTTCACATTTGAATTAACTAGGAGAGCCAGACATGGTAGCACATGCCTGTAATCCCAGCACTTGGGAGGCTGAGGCAGGAGGATCGTTGCAAGTTTGAGACCAGCCTGGGCTATAAAGTGAGCTCACGGCCAGCCCGAACTGCATAGCGAGACCCTGTCTCAAAAAAACAAAACAAAAAAGACTAAGTCAAGTGTTAATGAGACTTGTAGAGAGGAGTGGCAACAAAAATGACAGTTAAGAATGATGGCGGGGCATAGTGGCACACACCTGTAATCCCAGCACTCGGGAGGCTGAGGCAGGAGAATCCTTGTGAGTTCAAGACCAGCCTGGGCTACAAAGTGAGCTCAAGGCCAGCCTGAACTGCATAGCCATACTGTCTCAAAAAGATAAAAAAAAAAAAAGGAAGAAAGAAAAAGAAAAATACAAAATAAAACTACTCTGAACATTTTTTAAAGTTTTGTTTTCTGTTGTTTTTGAGATAGGGTCTCACTGTACCGTTCAAACTGGTCTTGTACTCACTATGTAACTTAGGCTGGCCTAGAACTCTTAAGTTGAAGAAGATCCTCCTACCTCACCTTCTGAGTGCTGGGATTACAGGCAGGCACTACCAAGCCCAGCTCTTCTCTCCTTCTGAGAATATTGAATATATATTTCTGTGCTTGTCCTGAATTTATGCTTAGTATATGGATCACTCTGCTGCATGAAATGTGAGCAGAATTAACATGTTTCTTCTCCTCTGAAGGATTTAATAGCTGGTGCTACTAAATCAGTGTCTCCAGTTCTGCCCCTGCATTCAACTGCTGAAGGAGGTCAGATGCTCCATTTGGTATAGCCTCGGGATGGCGGAGCTTCTACCTGCCTGGATCTCTGAGTCATTGCCTAGAGGAATGTTGCCCTACCCTTTCAGAAATAAACCTGTATTAAGCCTCTGCTGCTTGCCTTTCCGACACACACTGTTGATAAGGTTGGGAAAACAGGCTTTATTTTTTTTTTAAATAGGGACTCATTAAAGTCCAGGTTGACCTCAAACTCAAAATCTTCCTGCTCAGCCTCCTGAGTGCTGGGGCTACAGGCATGTGCCACAATACCTGGTCCCAAGGCTCTGGTAGGCAATGTTCAGGCAGCATTAAGAATCACTGCTTTATGCCTGCTTCCAGTGAGATAAGGGGTGGGATAGTTTTTCTGTTGTGGGGTAGGTAGTATTTGGCCTTTACTCTGTTCTACAACCTTATCCTAATGAGTCACCCCTTATGGATGGCCTAGGGCCACGAGATAAGGGAGCTCCTTGTGGGAACAGATGTTGATAGTGCTGTGGAATGTTACCATGGGTCAGGTGCTAGGCTTGGGGTTGTTGTGATTTATATCTGAATCCCCACCCCCACCTCACCACAGCCCAATGCCTTACGTGCGCAAAGCTGGGGCTTTTGAAGCACAACTCAATCATGGTGGCGCTATAGCTGAATGTGATGTTAAGAGGTAGGGCCTGGTCAGAAGAGGTGGCCCATGGGGAGGTGGGGCAGGAAGGACATAGCTCCTTCCCCAGTTACTCCTTTGACTCTGTTTCCTGGTTGCCATGATGGGAGCAGCTCCCTGACCAGGCCCTTGTACCACGCTGCAGACCATACAAGGACTGAAACTTCTAAAATATCAGCCAAAGTAAACCTCTCCTCCTTTAAATTGGATCCAGTAATTAGTCCAAGTGATGAGAAAAACAGCTAAGATAGGAGTGAGTACTATGAAACAGAGAATGAGATCAAACAGAGATGGAGTAACATGCAAGCAAAAACTGAATTTATTCATCATGGCTGTGTGATTATAAGGAAGAGGTCTATCACAAATTGTGGTATGCCAGAGGCTAAGGCAGAAGGATGGCCAATCTGAACCCAGCCCGAGCAACTTAGTGATTTAGTGAGGCTCTATCTCAAAAGGTCCTGGGTTTAATCCCTAGTACTGGGGGGAAAAAAGTTGTGGTAGGCACACTGGGAGTAGCATAAAAAGAACACATTCAATATGGAAGATTTTTGGTCTGAAGTAGGCAAACTATGATCCTAAGCTAAATCTAGCCCAGTAACACTTTTTGGAGGGTGGGGGACAGGGTCTCACTATGTAGTTCAGGCTGTCCTTGAACTCACTATGTAGCCCAGGTTGTCCTTGAACTTGTGGCAATCCTGCCTCAGCCTCCCAAGTGCTGGGATTACAGGCATGTGCCACCACGCCCAGCAGCACATCTTGCTTTACCATAGAATTTTATATTATTTTCAATTGTCAGTGTATACTTGTCATATCAAAAAAGAAAAGTGAACTTGGAAAGTCAGTTTAGTTTGCTGGGTATAGCAGTGCACACCATAATCCCAGCACATGGGAGGCTAAGGCAGGAAGACCTGAATTTTCAGACATCTTGGGCTATATAGTGAATTCAAGGCTAGCCTGTGGTACATAGTAAGACCATGCCAGGAAAGAAGGAAAGAAAAAGAAAAATGAGAGAGAGAGAGAGAGA
>NW_004955442.1:19400222-19405374 GCF_000276665.1 Chinchilla lanigera | reverse complement strand
AAAGAAAAGAGAAAAAGAAAAGGTAAAAAAGAAAGGAGAAAGGAAGAAGAAAAAGGAGAGGGAGGGAGGCAGGCAAGTACTTATTTTGTTTATCTATTTTTGTGGTATTGGGGGTCAAACTCAAGGGTGCTGTACCAATGAACTACATCCTAGCCTTTTTTCATGCCTTGAGTCAGAATCTGAAATTGCCCAGAGTGGGCTCAAACATGCAGTTCTCCTGCCAGCCTCCCAGGTACCTAGGATTATGTACTGGCATCCACCATCACACTCTGCTGGAAGTCACTTTTTTTTTGTTTCTTTTGTTTTTTACGTAAGGACTATTATGAAGTCCAGGATGGGCTCAAACTTGCAATCTTCCTGCCTCACCCTCCTCAGTGCTAGGATTATAAGAGGGTACCACCATGCCTGGCTTGAAAGGCACATTAAAATTTTTTTTTATTTACTTTTGAGACTAGATATTACTATGTTGCCCAGGCTGGCCTCAAATTTCTAGGCTCAAGTGATTCTTGCCTTAGCCTCCCAAGTATCTGGGAGTACAGGTATACAGCACCACACCCAGTGTGAATGTCACACTTTGTTTTTCTTTTTTAAGAGTAGGAAAATTAGCCTGGCATAGTGGTGCACTCCTATAATCCCAGCACTCGGGAGGCTGAGGCAGGAGGATCATTGCGAGTTCAAGACCAGCCTGGGCTACAAAGTGAGCTCATGGCCAGCCTGAATCAAAAACCAAAAAAATAAAATAAAATAAAATAAAATAAAGTTCAAATGAGACCTGTGTTAATCAAAATTAGCCTTTTGCTGTCTGTCAAGGTCAGTTAAGTCTCCACAGTGTTACTTTTGGAACCATGTGCAGAGTCTCTCAGCTCATCTCTCAGTGTCAGCCACCAGGATGGGTCACAGTCTTGCTTGACTGTGTTGCTTTCTATGAAAGTATGGGCAACTTTTCCCTCTTTGGTGACCCTCTCTTGGCACACTGTACATTTGTTGATTCCTATCCTCTGGGGTCCAGCAATTTCCCTACTCAGGAGGCTGGGTGTCTTGCCAAAGTTTTAGATCCTGTAGAAAAGATTCCCTCATCTTCTGGGTCTTTGTTGACCTTGAAGGCCAAGGCCAAAGCATTGGCTGTTTTCTTAGCCCAGATACATCTCTAGTTTTAGTCTCCAAACTTCAATTGTTGAACACCCAGAAGAGAAGATCAGTTACATCAGTATTGCAGAGGGAGCAGTGAGTTTAACTATTATGATCTCATCTGAATATCAAGCCCTTTGAAATACAAAGTACTGCCAGATGGTTGTTATTGCTTACCAACCATGGCTGTTTTAGTAGTTGAGTCCCTGAAGAATGTTAACAGACAACAGTTATATAGCTTTACAGAGAAAACTTAAGAGCAAAGGTCACACATAGTATTTCAGCCTGACAATCATGATGACATTATCTTTGCAACACACTTAAATATCCATTTTAGTGTGAATGGCCTTTTTAGTCAGACATCTCCATCTGATCACAAGGTATTAAATGGCACAAAGAAACTCCCACCAGTTTGGTATCCTTCAAGAGGATGCCATCCAAGAAGAATTTACTTATCTATAAATGTACCGTAGAAGTTTATAATGTCTATCGTTTAACTTTTAGTGTGTGACCTGGGCATGGTACCTGGAATCCCAGCACTGAGGAGGCTGAGGCAAGAGAATTGCCGTGAGTTTCAGGCCATCCTGGGTTACACAGTAAGTCCAACGTCAAGCTGAACTATATGGCAAGACTCTCTCTCAAAAAAAAAACCCAAATTTTTAGTGTGTGACATTGCTTGGACATTGAGCATCTCTAAGTACAGTGACATATATATAACATACACATGTGTTCTAAAAAACTATCATTTGACTGGAGATCCCATGCTGGCTTGACATGTACCTCTTATTACAAGTAACTGGACATAAGAGAAAGGCAGATATCTGAGTCTAAAAGGTAAGGTTATCACCATAAACAATCTTGATTTTACATCTTAGAAGACCCATGCAACTGAAGGCATGAATACATTTAGTATATACCATGAAATTCGCAATGATGAGAGTCACAGCTACATGAAAGCCTTTGCTTGCCTAGCATATGAGTGAGATCCCGAGGGAAGGAACCAAACACCATGAAAAAAGGAAAACAAAACAAAAATAACATCTCTGTAGTTGTTCCATGCAGACCATGCACAAAGGCTTACTCTTCAGTGAGTTCAACTTTACACTGACTCCTCAAATAACAGCAACTAGGCAGTATTGGTAACATCTTTCAATTCACTGATAAACAAGGAAAATCATTCAAAATCACTTGTCTTTTTTTTTTTTTTTTTTTTTAAGTACTGGGAGTTGAACCCCGCTCTTCCATGATGAGCTACATTCCTCAGCTTATTATTTTTTTCTCTCTTTTTTTTTTTTTTTTTATTACTCTAAGAGTCTAAGTTGCTAAGTTTCCTAGGCTGGACTTGAACTGTGGTGATCCTCCTGCCTCAATCTTCCAAAATACTATAATTAACGAGGATTGCATGTTTAAATTCACCCTGGGAAACTTAGTGAGACCTCATCTCAAAAAATAGCTGAGAATGCAGCTCAGTGGTAGAGGGCTTGCTGTCATGCATAAGAGCCTAGGTTCAATCCCTAGTACCGTACACGTACAAAAATATATATATACTTATGGATATATGATACTGATATTAATGATACCAGTATACTGATACTGGTATTAGCAGTACTATCTAATGAAAGCCATTTTCAAGATGAAATATGTAAAATCTCATTACAGATCAGCATTAATACAATTCCACATATAACAGGAAATACTTTTTTTTTGGCAGTACTGGAGATTGAACTTTGGGCCTTTCTACTGAACTCCATCCCTGGACCTTTTTATTTTTTAATTTGAGATGGGGCCTTGCTATGTCACTAAGTTGCCTGGGCTGAGCTCAAACTTGTCATCCTCCTGCTTCAGCTTCCCAGGGTGGTGGGATTGTAGGCATGTGCCATCTACACCTGGTAGGAACATTAATTTTAAATCCTACTTAAACAGAATGTTGTCCCAAACAAAAGAATTCCATTCTTCTCTTTGGTGGATTACAAAACAACTATACTCAGTGATAGAGTGCTTGTTTACTTAGCCTGAGGCCCTGAGCACGAGCCCCATCACTGCAAAAAATAAAAAAACAATATGGTATACTCAATCACTATTATATTTTGAATTTAATCAATACAAATTTGTAGAGAAGTTTCTCATTACACAAGTACCTACATAACATCTTTGATTTAGCCAGGTGTGGTTGCTGGTGCATTCCTGTAATTCCAGCTGCTTGGGAGGCTGAGTGAGGCAAGAGATCACGAGTCCAAGGTAAGCCTGGCCAGCACAGCAAGATCTCATCTCAAGAAAGAAAAAAAAAATCACTGAATAATACCCTTTATTCTCCTCTTGGTACACAGACCTCACATATATACTAGCTGATAGTAAACGTTTTTTGGACCCTGTTTCAAAGAGTTGCGTAGAACTGGCTTATTTAAATGTGAGAAGCAATCGGTGACCCCTAGTGGAAGGATTATCCTGCTTAGAAATAGTGACGTGTCAGTGTTCTAAAATCCAGGCATGCAGGAGACCAGATAATGAACTCACATGTTGCAAGTTCCAGGAAAAGTCAATAGCTGAGATCCGGTTGTTTACCTGGGCATATACTAATAGATAATAGGAGACAAATTAATCTTATGTTACTCCAACTGTTTGCTCATGTGTCTCAGTGAATAAAAGCTAGGTGAGCCAAATGCTTAGGGCTCTCTGTCCACTAGAGGCAGGAGCCCCTGAACCCCACATTCTAAACTAAAGCTGGCCAGCAAAGAAAAAAGAAAAGTGTATGTGTATGTGGAAAATTTTCTCAACCAAGGTAATGGGCAAAAGAAAATAAAAATGAGTGAGCGCAGAAAACTTTTCTCAGCCAAGGTAATGGGGCAGAATTTGTCAGTTGAAGTACAGCGTTATACCCCTTTATTGCAAATTCAATCTGGCACTCAAGTTAATACCCAGTTGCTTTGTCATGTGATACAAGATTTTGTTTTGTTTTGTTTTGGTACTGGGAATGGAACTCATAACCTCACGCTTGCCAGGCAGGCACTATGCTGCTGAGCTATATCCCCAGCCTGTGATGCAAGATATTCTCAAACATAATCTTTGGTTTCCTCAAGTGGGCACATTTGATATAGAGATTTGGGAGCGAGCGAGGGAGGGTTTGGAGCTTATACCCAGAGCTCTGTTATATCCCCTAAAACTTTCTCCACATGGAGCTGGGTCTGTGTAGTTCTTTGTCCTTTACCTGCAGGAAAACATTCCATACCTAGTGCACCCTTAAGAAAAACTTAAAATGAGGGTGAAGAGCCCTGGTCCCCTTCTCTTCCTCCTTTTCCTCCTTCCCTTCCATCTCTGGTTGATAGAGAAGTAGTATCCCCTTATCAAAGATTGGTTAGACAGGCTGTGCTTAACGGAGAGCCCTTTGGGACATGTGCATTTCCAATTAATATTCATCCCAACCCTAACAATACACAACAAAATATTCATGAGCATAATTTTCTAGAGTGTAAGTTGCTTTAAGAATTAAAACCCAGTGTCATAAACATGCGGTTCAAAGACCTTTCACGTTGGGCTTGTTGGAGTCTATCCTAGGTTCTTTGCACTTACCTCCTTTAGACGTTAAGCACTTGGCTAGGTCCTGCCTTTCTGCAGAGCAATATTTAAATTTCCATGTTAATTTTTAAGAGTTAGCAGCTGAACAAGCATGTCAGAATCAAGAGGCATGACATCCTGAGGTTACTGAGGATATGCTATTAAGAACAGCTCCGTACTCAGATCTGATCCCACAGTTAACCCTTCCGGACCAGCCTTATCAGCAAATAGCTTTCATGACAAAACAAGCCTGGGTAAGTATTTCTGAGGAAAGTATTCCCACTCAGCCCTTTTTACACATTCTTCAGGGCTCACAGGAGACTTATGTCCAGTTCATATCTCAGTGAAGTTACAAGAAGCAGTCTGACAATAGATACTGCATGCCCAAGCAGCAGAGATTATTGTGTTGCAGCTGGCTTTTGAGAATGCTAATTGGAGCTGGGCGTGGTGGCACACGCATGTAATCCTAGCA
>NW_004955442.1:19397264-19398922 GCF_000276665.1 Chinchilla lanigera | reverse complement strand
AAAAAAAAAACCAAAAAAAAAACAATGAGGGCATTCCCACTACAGGCTTACTGCCCCAATCCTCAGTGGGTCTCCAGGAGGATGCTGGAATCCCTTATCACCGGAACCCCAGGAAGCACAGGGTTGAGACCTTCCCACTGCTGAATGGATAACTTTGATTGGCAGAGATAAACCTGTTACAATCTCCACGGGAATCTGGGAACCTCTTCCTTCAGGTACTATGGGTCTAGTCTTAGGAAAAAGGAGACTAAACCTGCAGAGAGTTGAAGTACTTCCTGCCATTGATTCAGACAATTTGGGGGAGGGGCTGGGGATTTAGCTCAGTGGCACATCGCCTGACCCCCATACCCACAAGCGCAAGGTCGTGAGTTCGATCCCTGGTACAGGAAAAAAACAAAAACAGACAATTTGGGGGAGATTCAGGTTGTGATTCAGTCATATCATGTTTGCATTTTTGAACCAGATTATATTGCCCAATTGATTTTTTTTTTTTTAATCTTTTTGAGATAGGGTCTCACTGTGCACTTCAGGCTGGCCTTGAGCTCACTTTGTAGCCCAGGCTGGTCTCAAACTTGCAAGGATCCTCCTGCCTCAGCCTCCCGAGGGCTGGGATTACAAGTGTGCGCCACCACACCCGGCCCAATTGATTCTTTTGTTTTTTGGGGTTTTTTTTGTGTGTTTTTTTTTTTTTGTCTTTTTGAGACAGGGTCTTGCTATGCACTTCAGGCTGGACTTGCGCTCACTTTGTAGCCCAGACTGGTCTCGAACTTGCAACGATCCTCCTGCCTCAGCCTCCGGAGTACTGGGATTACAGGCGTGCTCCACCACACCCAGCCCAATTGATTCTTTTACCTGTTGTCAAAACTAGAGCTTCTAGTCACGAACAGATCTGAGGGAATAAAAGATCTGGCAGTACCCACCCCCCAATAACAAGGTGTTCTTTACTCAAGGTATTACAGGCCACACTGGGCCATGTATACTCTTTTGTACTTTTTATTTTTTGAGCACTAGGAATTGAACTCACGACCTCGTGCTTGCCAGGTTGGCACTGTGCCACTGAGCTATATCCCCGGCTCCCCTGTATACTCTTTAAGATTAAAGGAAAATATTTGGGGGGCTCATGGACACAGATGCAGATGTTTTGGTGATGGCTTTATGTCAGTAGCCACCTGCCTGGCCCACTCGAGCAGCAGCCACTTTCTTGATGGGGCTTGGATCACCTAGACAGGTCATGCAGAGTGCTGCACTTCTCTCCTATGTAGGCACTGATAAATTTAAGGGAGTCTTTCAGCCATTTATTGCAGGAGTCCCAGTCAATTTTGGGCACAAGGATCTGCTGAAAGAGTGGTGGATTCAAATTACTAATAAGGCAACCCCACCTATAGAAAGATGCAAAATACGGGATATGTTCCAGGACAAGGACAGGGAAAAAATCAGTAAGGCAAGCCTGAACCCGTAGAAGTCTATCTCAGTGGCCCCTACGAAAGGAGAAGCTCATTCACTTACAGAAGTCCTCGTTTGGGACAAACTCGTAGGCTGGTCTCCTACACAAGAGAAACAAGAGAGGGGGCTGGGGATTTAGCTCAGTGGCAAAAGCGCCTGCCTGGCAAGCGCAAGGTCGTGAGTTCGGTTCCCAGTACCAGAGAAAAAACCAAAAA
>NW_004955442.1:19348512-19395244 GCF_000276665.1 Chinchilla lanigera | reverse complement strand
TTTTTTTTTCTTTTCCCTTCCTTCTTTTCTCCTTTCCCCCATTCCGGCTTCTCTTTCCTTTTGAGCAGTTTCTTCCCATTTCACAATATCTATTGTACATTTAGGTCTTAATTTACTCTTTGAGCTTCTTACACTAGGGAGACAATATGATGTTTACATGTGAGACTGATTTATTTCACTTATGAGTATAGACTCAAGTTGCATCCATTTCCCTATAAATGTCTCAAGTTTATCCCTCTTTATAGCTGAGTAGGACTCCACTGTATAAAAATACCACATCTTTTTTATCCATTCTTTGGTAGATGGGCATTCAGCGGTAATTTAATGAGACCCTGTCTCAAGAAATAGAAAGAACTAAGGGTGTAATTTAGTGTGAAAGTCCTGCGTTCAATTTCCAGAACTGCACAAAATCACTCAATCAATCAATTGGATAAAAGACCAGTGCTTTTTACAGTGGTCAAAAGGGTTCCTGGATGCCAGGCATGGTGGCTCATACCTGTAATCCCAGAACTCAGAGGTTGAGGCAGGAGTATCACTACAAGTTTAAGGTGAGTCTGGGGTACATAGTGAGTTGCAGGCCAGGCTGGACTATGTGATTTAATGGTTGATACACTGTGTCAACTTGAGAAGTTTAGAGCTTAACTAAGTAATGCAGCAGTTCTACATGCTAGGATGTAGAGGACATGCCCTAGGGAGGCTGTTTATGCTCCCGGATGTTGTAATGGTTGATTCATTGCATCAGTTTGAGAAGTTTAGACATTTAACTAAGTGATTATTCAGGGGGCCAGGGTCCTCACTTCGTAAACATCCTCAGCCTGTGCAAAAGGGGAGCACAGAGATGGTATGAGTGCTACACCCACCCTAGGTCAGGTAGCCTGCTTACAGAGGAGGAAAAGAGGCTTCCTGTTCCCTGACTTTTGCTCTTGTTGCTCTTGCTGTCTTCTGCCACCTTGAACTGTTGCCCCTTAGCCACGCCACCTTGCCTTGGAGCCAGCTGATCATGGACTGAAAGCTCTACAAACTGTGAGCTAAATAAACCTTTCCCTCTTTAACTTTGGGTATCAGGTATTTTGTCCCAGCAACTACAGAAAAGTAACCAAGACACATGGCAAGACCATGTTTCAAAAGAACAAAAATAAAACAAAAGGGCTTCTGGATATGCAGCTGAGTCTAAGTCAGAGACAACACCTGTTAGGTTTTGGGTTTAGATGTTCCCCTTAGAGCCCCACGTAGTCATGGCGGGGTGGGCTATTTGGAGGTGGCTGAATCTAGAATTTGTGATCGATTCATGGTCCAATGTTTCATGAGTCACACACCCACCCTAAGGCAGGTAGCCTGCATGCAATATAAGGACAGAAAAAAGTTTCTCTCTTTCTCCCTTGTTGCTTTTGCTGTCTTCTGCCCACCATGAATTGCTCTCCTCAATGAAGCCACCCTGCTTGGGAGTCAGCCAGTTACAAATTGAAACCTCTACAAACTGTGAGCTAAGTAAATGTTTCCTCCTTAAACTTTGGGTGTCAGGTATTTTGTCTCAGGAATGAGAAAAGAAACTGCTCGTGATATAGCTCAGCAGCACAGTGCTGCGTGGCAAGCACAAGGTCCTGAGTTCAATTCCTGGTACAAAAAAAGAGAAAGAAAAAAAGAAACTAAGACAGCACCCTATGAAAGATGTGACTTTGGCCAGGTGTGGTGGGACTCACCTGTACTACATGTTCAAGCCAGCCTGGACTACATAATCAGTTCAAGGCCAGCCTGAAATATATAGTGAGACCTTGTCTCAAAAAAAGAAAGAAAAATAAAGGACTTTGGTGGGTAGAGGGGTACTAGAGATGTGGAACCTAGGGCCTTGAACATGCTAGGCAAGGGCTCAACCACTGAGCTACACCCAACTCAGAAGGGATTATTAAATTGATAGTTTGCTACAGAAAATTACAATTGGGAGTAAGGGGAAGCACAGCAGTAGAGTACTTACCTAGTATAAATAAGGCCCCAGGTTCAATCCCTAGTGGCATACACACAATTATAATTGGGATATGAATATTGTTTCATAAGTAGTATAGCAGCAAGTAATACAGTGAGTAAAAAAAGAAAAGCATCAGTCAACTGTGTGCCAGTTCTGAGGGTGTCTCAGTGATAGAATACTTGCCTAGCACATGCAAGGCCTTGGGTTCAATTCCCAGCATTGAAAAAAAAAATTACTAAAAATACTTGGGAGAATGATGATTGAGAACAGATGAGAGAGAAAATTTATTGCATAGAAACACAAAGAAATGGAAGCAATCTAGTAAATGCAATAGAAATGGAACAGGTCAACTGAATCTTTCTATAGAGAGCATATGAGGACTGCTGATCTTATCAATTCACTGAAATAAATATATCATGTAATTCCATATCTACACTGTCATGCCTCTTCTATTCTTACCATCACTACTGAAATCAAGGGCAAAAGGAAGGGACAGAAGTTTGTTCTCTGTGTCTTTAGTAAGAAAGCAATCTAGGAAGAATGCCAGCACTTAACTGTTGCCTGAAGGACTCGGCCTGCCCAAGTAAGGAAAAGAAAAAGTCAATAATAGGTTCCAAAGTTGTAGCTTCTGCAGAGGTAGCATCAGGGATGGGAAGTAAAGAATCCAGACAAGTTACTCAAAAAGTCTTTTTGGTTGATCTACACTGTTATTATCTTAGAAAACAGGAATCTAAGTATAATACCACCTGGAAAACCTGGGAATAAGCAAGCTAAGATAGAATCATAGGCCTGTACGTTACAGCCCTTCTTTCATGCTTCATGCTATGTCTCCACTCATTTCCATTTTGTTGTCTCTTAGTATTTGGGTACATTTTTTGGAGGAAAGTTTCTGGGTTTTTTAAAGCTTGTCTCGTGTGGCAAAGCGTTTAAATGATAAAAGGGTTTTTTGTTTGTTTGTTTTTGTTTTGGGGGTTTTTTGGTGTGTGTGGTATTGAGGACTAAACCCAGGCCCTTTGCCCTAGCTGGGTGATTCTTCTGCCTTAGCCTCCCATAGTGTTGGGATTAACAGCATGTACTAAGGAGAAGGAAAGAAAAGGAGATTAATAATAAAAAAAAAAGAGAAAGAAACTAGCTGTGGTATGTACATGCACCCACTCCCCAAGATGACTGTAAAATGCATGTACTGCAAATGTGTACTATTAAAAGTTCTTTTATTTAAAAAAACAGCATGTACCAGCATGACAAGTAGAGATTCTTTAATAATTTTATTATAAAAAATTCCAAACAGGGGCTGGGGATTTAGCTCAGTGGCAAAGCGTCTGCTTGGCAAGTGCAAAGTCGTGAGTTCGGTTCCCGGTACCGGAGAAAAACCAAAAACCAAAAACAACAACAACAAAAAATTCCAAACATAAAAATAGAATTAAACACAAACACACACACCACTCAGCTTTAACAATAACAACACATGACCATTCTTGTTTTACCCTACATCCTATTCCCTTTGAACTATTCCAGAGAGGTATTTTAGTCTACCTTTAAGAAATCTTAAAAAAAAAAAAAAAAGGAAAAGAAAAAGAAAAAAAGAACTCTTAACTGGGCATGGTGGCGCACACCTGTAATCCCAGCATTCAGGAGGCTTATGGAGGAGAACTGCTAGTTCAAGGCCAACCTGAGCTACATAGTGAGTTCAAGGCCAGCCTGTACTACAAGGTGAGATCCTGTCTCCAAAAAAAAAACCCCAAATTTTTAAAAAACATTTTGAGACAAAGTCTCCCTAAGTCACTAAATTGCCTATGGTGCGCTTGAACTTTTTTGATCTTCCTGCCTCAACCTCCCGGAGTACTGAGAATGTCGACATGTGCCATCCCAAAAAACTTACCCATGTTCCCAGCTAGAAAAGTTACTTTGAAAAACCTCAGTTTTCATATCTGCAGAACAGAAGATAGTCTAAGTTATAGGCAGTTGCCACAGTGAAATATGGGACTTTGACCTCAAATCAAAAGACCTAGTTTACGATTGCCAGAATTGCCTCTTGCACATTACGTAACTTGAAACTGCTTAAAATGTCTGAGCCTCTGGGTTACCTGTCAAAGTGGTATTTCATGGGATATTGGTTAGAGTGAATAAAAAAGTGGATTCTATGAAGTTTTCTGAGTTGAAAAGCACCATGTAAATTAGGTAATACTGTTGAGTTCTTCAGTTAAGTGAAAGGTGACTGAAATTTTAAGCTTACAAATTAGGAAAATAGTGATGCTATTGACAGAAAAGGGGAAATTGGAATGTAAAATTTAATCCAAATGCAAGATTAAACAGAAAGGGAACTATGGAGCTAATAAACTTTAATCCCAAATATATATATATATACATATATATGGTTTGTTTTTTTTAGATAGGGTCTTACTATATAGTTCAGACTACCTTGAACTCACTTGGTAGCTCAGGCTGGCCTCCAACTTATTCACTCCTCCTGCCTCAGCCCACCCTCAACACCAGTGCTAGGATAACAGGCATAAACCACCATGCCAAGTTACCTTTTAAAAATACATATGTTAACTGAAAACAATTATAATCACCTTACTGCCTTTCTTTTGCTAAATTTTCATTTTTATCTGGCTTCTCATTTCAGCCATCAAAACCCATTTATTAAGTATGTATTATGTGCTGGGTACTGTGGTAGGCATTAGGAATACAGTCTCCCCTCAAAATACTCAGATTAGGAAAGGAGAGGTACTGTTAGACAATTTTAACAGATTATGATAAGAATTCACTTAGGCTGTGACTACAGTGTTTCTCTAATAATCACAGGTTATGGTCAGTTTTCGTTCTACTTTTAGAACGTACAGGTTTTGAGTCACTGGAGGTACCCTTTAAGGTGTTCATAACAATTATCAGCCTAAAGACCAAGGTGCTACAGAGAATGAGAAGGGTTTTTTTTTTGTCTTTTTCAGACAGGATCTTGCTATGCAGTTCAGGCTGGCCTTGAGCTCACTTTGGAGCCCACGCTGATCTCAAACTCACAATGATCCTCCTGCCTCAGCCTCCCAAGTGCTGGGATTACAGGCATGTACCACCACACCTGGCAAGAATGAAAAGGTATGTTTGGAGAGGCAGAAGAAAACTATGTTAGTGTTACAGGAGCTAAAGCGGGGTGGGTCCTAGAAAAGAGATTTTCTAAACACATATGCCAGGTACATCAAGGAGAATGATAATTTCTATGAAGATCACTAACAACTTTCACTAAAATCTTAGTCCTAGTCAAAGCGAGGATAGAAGCCAGATCAAGAAGGTTGGGCCAGGAATGGGTGATGATGAAATGCTAAATCTAGCAGTGAAAAGCAGCTAGAAAATCAAGTGGAAATTTTTTTCCCCACCCTTACCCACTCATAGATCTATGCACAGTTTTACACTATATAGTTAAAGGCCAGGTTGTGAGAGTGAATAATAATGCGAAACTCTTATAAGACTGCTTAGCATGTGGCAGCCACTATACCAAGGACTTTATCTGTATTAGCTTGTTTAATACATTTATTTCTGCTTCGCAAGTAAGTGCTATTAGTATCCCCAAGATGAGCCACAGAATAATCAACTAGCCCATGGTCAGCCAGCCAGTCAACTAAGTCAGGATTTGAACTCAAGCAGTGTTTCAAATTCTATGCTACTCAAACTGCACCTGAGGTGAAAACATGGTTATGCTCAGGTCACATTTCCCTTTGGCTTGCCCTACGGTAGAGATCACCTATCACCTCACTATCTAGGATTTGTTGAACCTGAGGATACAAAAGGCTAAAATGAAATTCCATTGGCAGAGGGATTTAAGTATGATTTGTTTCTCTGGCCTTTATCCCTTGTGAGACATGCCCTCTTGTTTATCCAATTGGGGTATGTTATTACCAACAATCAGGTACCAGTGGCTTGATTTTTCACAGTAGCCATTCATTTAACAAATATTTGAGCGTCCACTCAGGGGCATACATTGAGCAAGGAAGACAAGACAAAGGGGAACGTGACACACAAGATCCCCCTTTCTCAGAACACATTCAGGCGAGGGCGGGAGGGAGAAAATATGCTAGGAGGGCTTGGCCTAGTTGAATAAGCAGGGTGGAATGGAGGAAATTAACTGGGAGAAGCAGGTAGAGTCCGGAGCAGGCGAGACGCCACGCCCGAGAGGCAAGAAGCGTTTGCATTTTACAGCAGCAATTCAGCACCTAAGTTGGCCAGATTATCCCAGACTGTAGACTTCCTATACCATTTACTCTGGTCCACCGAATCTTCACCAGCCCCTCGGGTCACCTAGCCATCCAAAGGTCCTTCGGTGGTCACCTCAGTCCCCAGGGTCACCCCTTTCCTGAACCACTTGAGCCCAGTGGAACCTATCCTCCATGCGGTCTCCCTCCGCCAACCAGGTCACCTCAGTGCCACGCCTCCCTGGCCCGCGGTTCAGCTTGCACTTTACGCTTTGTTCCCAGAAGCAGGTTTTCCAAACGAAGCTCCCTCTCTCGGCCCCAGCTGTTTTCCTGCCAGTACTGAGACCGGGCGGCCGCAGCGCCCCCGGTGGCGCAGTGTGGCCCAGGAAGGGAGTGCCCAACGCCACCGCCTCCTTAGCCTCCTCCCGGAACGCGGGAGCAGGCGGGAGCAGCGCACGCCCAGATCGTCGCGATCGTGCTCCTGATTGGCTGCGTGGATCAACGTCACGGGGAGGACCCCGGCGGCCGCCGAGAGGCGGGACCTCGCGCGTGCGCAGACGGAGAGCGCTGAGCAGAGGGGGAGGTGGCCGGCAGCTTGTCCCGCGTCCGCCATTTTGTTGCTGTGGCTATTGGGAACCGGCTGGGCAAAAGCACCCCAGAGGCGCGACGCTTCTAGGAGGCCGGAGCTTCGTCTGACAGAGGGCTCGGTGCAGATCCGTGGGGCTGCGGAGCCTGCATTTTCCAGCCGGGCAGTTACTGGAGCTACCCGGATACGCCGGGCAGCCTGCGATCCCCTGGGCGGCCTCCGCTGTGGCTCAGCTTCTCCCGCTGAGACCCTTGGGCTCTGCCCCGCATTTCTTGGGCCGGCTGTCTCCGTGAGGCAGCCCCAGAGCAGGCGCGCGCCGGCAGAGGATGCTGCGGGCCCGGAGCCCAGAGGAAGGTGCTGGTCCGTCCCGCTAAGCGCGCCTCGAGGTGTGCCTAGAGGCCCTATCACAACCTCGGAGCAACCCGCCAAGTCTTCCAGAACGGGCGAGAGCAGCCACCGCCCGGACCCGATACCATGTCCTCCGCCAGGTTCGACTCCTCGGACCGCTCCGCCTGGTATATGGGGCCGGTGTCTCGCCAGGAGGCGCAGACCCGGCTCCAAGGCCAGCGCCATGGCATGTTCCTGGTCCGCGACTCCTCCACCTGCCCTGGGGACTACGTGCTGTCGGTGTCAGAGAACTCGCGAGTCTCCCACTATATCATCAACTCTCTGCCTAACCGCCGTTTTAAGATCGGAGACCAGGAATTTGACCACTTGCCGGCCTTGCTGGAGTTCTACAAGATCCACTACCTAGACACCACCACCCTAATCGAGCCGGCGCCCAGGTAACGCGCAAACTGCACGACCGCTGAGGAGGGGACGGGCGGGGGTCGGTGCAAAACCCGGCTTGAGAGTGTGGGATGAACCATTTCCCTCGATCTGGAACAGAAGGCATTCCGAAGGATTGGTTTATGTCAGTATCTGGGTCTCTGGATACGAGGATCCTGTTTAACAGTGATTGCACAGTTCAGATGCACGCTTTTTTCTTTTGTCAGTTTAGCGTGCCGCGATACTAAGGCAGAGATTTGTTGCTGCGGTTTTTTTGTTTTGTTTTTTAAATAACCCATTTTGGGATTATTAGACTTGCTGGAGGCTCTAAAGATAGCCGTGGCATGTCTCCTCCCACCATTCCCGAAAATTCACGTACACACAAGTTTGCACACCGTTGGAGGTTTTTGATTCTTACGCAGATATCTCAACTGCAGGTTAAGCGCTACTTGGAACAGTTGCCAGGTGAAAATGATGTAACGTTTAGAAACACAACCTTTATCTGAAGTATCAGAATTATTTACAGTATTGATATTCTGATGCCAAGTTTGAAGCAGCCAGACACCTCTCACCTCTTTAACTATACATTCATTACCAAGAAAAAAAGATATATTGGCTTCAATTAGGATATTTTAAGGAAAATTTGTATCTCCCCCTCCCCCATGGACCATTAAAATGGTAGAGATAAAATTTGGTTAATTACCAAGACACAGTGGCATTTAATCATTATTTTATACTAGTTCGTTTTCAGATATATTTTTTGTATTAAGTCTATCTAATGGCTTATTAACATTTTTTAATTAATACCAAAAAAATAAAATTAAGACTCCAGAGTGACACTGATCATCAAGCATTCTTTCCCAGGTAAAATGGATTATTTTATTTGCTTTGGCTTAATGAATATTTTCTCACAAAATTCTATTTAAATTATACCAAATATGAGCTGAAAGATAACCTGGGATTTAAAAAAATTACTTGTTTTTGAGGTGGTGAGGAACCAAAATTTCTTATTTTTGCAAGGCCTACCAAGTGCTAGGCAGTCATTCTACCACTGAGCTACATCCCAGGCCTAGAATTGCTTAAATAAAAGGTATTTTGGGGCTGGGGATTTAGCTCAGCGGCAAAAGCGCCTGCCTGGCATGCGCAAGGTCGTGAGTTCGGTTCCTGGTACCGGAGAAAAACCAAAAAAAAAAGGTATTTTACTGCCTAGTTTCTTTTTTAAAATATTTAATTAATCAGCATTGATGTAGACTTTTCAAGGTAAGCTGTTTTTTACTTAATAGATTTGCTAATGAGGTTTTACTCTGAACTTTAAACATTAAAGCTGAAGGGGCTGTGTAATTCAGTGATAGGATGCTTGCCTAGCTAGCATGCATAAGGCCCTGGGTTCTATCCCCAGCACCACGAGAAAATAAGTAAGCAAATGAATAAAGCTACCATAAGTAAGGACAGCAGTTGGAAGCCTAAGAGTTGCTTCGGTGAAGTAGAGATAGCGCAGAAATAGTCATAACAGTACAATGACTAAGATTAACAGTTGTGAGCTAACTGGAGTTTATTTTATTTATTTGTTAACTGGAGTTTAAAAAGGGGGGTGAAGTGACTATGAATCAAGTAATCAAGTACTAGAACACCAAGAATCTGATTGGTGAAACTTGCAGGTCTTAACAACTACTGGTAGGTGCAGTCGACTTTGAGAGTGCAGTGTAATTCCAGGTTGGAGAAAATTAGAAGCCACTGTAATGAGATTGGTAATATGTTAAACTAAAAACTAAATTACTCTAATTTGTGAAAGTGAATTATGTAATTAATTTCAGGCTTTTATTAAGCCATGCTATATGCAAGGCATGTGCTCACGTTGAAGTGACAGGTATGTTAATACTCCTGTTTCAGGAAGTGAATTAATGGACTGATCCCCCTTCTAGAGGAGGGCAAAGGGGTATGTAGTAGCTTCCCACGATCCGCAAGTCCAGATTATCCCCCCCAGATTATCCCATGTGTGTCTTCTGAGATACCAAATGTAACTTGTTTTTGTCTCCTCTCCTTCAGTGTGCCTCTACTAGGCTGCCTCCTCTTCTGGTAGCCACCCTCACCTATTTATACCTTTGCTTGGGCTGTTGTCTCCACCTGTGAATCCTGTTTGTTGCTGCTAGTCCCTGGGCACGGTGGTGCACGTAATCGCAGTACTCGGGAGGCTGAGGCAGGAGGTTCACAGAGAATGCAAGGCCATCTGAGCCGGGCGTGATGGTGCATGCCTGTGATCTAAGCACTTGGGAGGCTGAGGCAGAAGGATCGTTGTGAGTTCGAGGCCAACCTAGGCTACATAAGTGATCTCAAGGTCAGCCTGAACTGCACAGGGAGACCCTGTCTCAAAAAAAAAAAAAAGGCCACCTGTACTACATAGTTCAAGGCCAACCTAAACTACAAAGACCCTGTCTCAAAGGAGAGGGGTGGGCTGGGGATTTAGCTCAGCGGCACAGTGCTTGCCTGGCAAGCGCAAGGTCGTGAGTTCGATTCCTGGTACCGGAAAAAAAAAAAAAAAAAGCAAAAAAGGGGGGTGTCTCAAACCCTACCCCTCACATTTAGCTTTAATTCTTTGTCCTCAGGACCATGTCTTCTGCCCCAGACTGGTTGCTCTTTTGGGGTGGGGGGTTGTTTTTTTCATTTTCCCTGGAGGATCACAGCACTGGTTGAATTGGATCCTGGCTAGATTTATCTTGTTGTACTGAGTTGTTGTAGCGTAGGTGTTGTTGTTGTTGTTGTTCTGGGGATTAAACCCAGGGATCACTGAGCTAGGCTCAAACTTGCAGTCCTCCTGTGTCAGCCTCTGGAGTAGCTGGAATAACAGGCATATGCCACCACACTGGGCTATACTGAATCTTTTCTTGGTTTGGTTTGGTTTGGTTTGGTTTGCTTTTTTTTTTTTTTGAGACAGCCTGGCCTTGAACTCACTGTATCCCAGGCTGACCTGGAACTCACAGTGCTCTTCCTTCCTCAGTCTTACTTGGGTGGGCCACCACACCCAGAATATCCTGCTTTTTTTTTTTTATTATTATATATACCACATCTTTTGATATGTCATTTCCAAGCCTGAAATTCCTAGGTCAGGTTTGGCATATTATATTTGTTTTTTTTTTTTGTTTGTTTGTTTTTTTGTCTTTCTGAGACAGGGTCTTGCCATGCAGTTCAGGCTGGCCTTGAGCTCACTTTGTAGCCCAGGCTGGTCTTAAACTCGCAATGATCCTCCTGCCTCAGCCTGCCAGAAATGCTGGGATTACAGGCATGCACCACCACGCTCGCCTTGATGTATTATAGAAAGCTAATGATTGTGTGGTGATGGTGCACAGCTGTACATGTAATTCCAGCTACTCAGGAAGCTGAGACAGCCCGGGCAATTTAAGGAGTCTGTGTCTCAGATTAAAATTAAAAAAAAAAAAGTCCTCAGGATGATGAAAATGTATAGTAAAGGTTTAAATCTTTTAAAATATTACAGTAAAGGACACATTGCCTTTAATCCCCCTCAAACTATTCCCCTTTGCTTCCAACATATGTATCCCACTGTGAGAAGCCGTTCTGGAAGTCCTTTTTCATGTCTTTACAAGGATGGTGAATGCTGCTGCTGAGTGTACCCAATGGTAAGACAGGCTCATAAAAACATTGGTGCATCCTCATCCACCTTCCACACTGGATCTGGCACTATGGGACTCCTGGCTCTTCCTCAAAGTCAAAATGACTATTAAAAATAAATATTTTAAAGCAATTCAGGCATTAAGATAGCCCAGATAGCACAACCAAATACACAGAAGAGGACTTCAGAGCTGCTTCAGAAAGCAGCAAGAAAAGGGAGATAAGTGTGTTGAAAGTAGGAGGGAGGTTGTTTGGAGAGGGATTAAAACAATGTGTCCTTTACAATAATTACTTGAAATTTTAACATTCACCATATATTTTGATCACATCTCATTGCTCAAAGTTCAGTGGTACTTGGGGTTCAATCCCAGTACCACACAAAAAAGAAAAACCTTGTGGTAGTCAAGCTTTCACAGATAATTTAATGGCTTTTTTTTTTTTTTTTTTTTTAATAAAGAGACAGGATTTGCCTGCGGAGTCCAAGCTGATTTCCAAGTGCAGTTCTCCTGCTTCAGCCTCCAGTGCTGGGATTATAGGCTTGTGCCACCAACCCAGCTCATGCTTATATCCCAGAGGAGATAAATTCAGTGGTTAAACATTTAGGCATTATTAACTGGGATTTTAAAGCCAGGGTTTTATGTCCTTTAGGCAATAATTTATTTTAAAATTTATTTTGCTTGGCTGAAATTCATGATTGTAGCACCTTCCCCTACCCCCTGGAATGTTTCTTAAGTTTTAATTTTCACTTACATACTTTTAAGAAGATTATCTCCCAGCGTAGATTCTGGGAAGGATACGTGACAGATGTATTTCTTCACCATGGAAATTTTATTTTTATGGAAGAAACAGCTAAGTGCAAGATGAATGCATACTGTAAAGGGAATAAACGTAGGTTGAGAGAATATAATAGAAATGACCTGCCTGATGTAGTGTGGTCCAGGAGAGCATGAAGCTAAGACCTAAGAAGCAAGCCTTGGGAGGGCTTGGGCTGAGGGGAGGGAAAGAGCCTTGAGAAAGAGGGTCCTGTGAGCAGAGTTCGAAGATAGGTCAAGGTAAGGAAGTTGATATTGTTTAAAATACTTGGGCTCTCTGGCAGGAAATAGTTTGAAGAGGTGGTGTGCCCTCAGACTGTTGGTGGGTCCAGGAACAAAATTATGGTGACTGACGGTGGAGCTGACTTGGAGGTGTCTGTTTTGGACATAAAAATTGAAGCTTACAGGTAGGGAGCATGATGGGAAAGGGAAGAAACAATGTTGATTTAGTATATTTATGAAGTTTATTTATCTTCATACATGGTAGGCATTCATTCGACCATTGAGCTAGACCCCCGGGGTATTTATCTGTAGTGTTGCTGTGGTGGATTTAAAATTTAATCCCGAAATGTACTGTGTCAGATGGCTTTTATTGGTTTTTTTGTTGTTGGGTTTTTGTTTTGGTTTGGTTTGGTTTTTTTGTGCTAGCAATTGAACTTACAATCTTGTGCTTGCCAGGCAGGCACTGTGCTGCTGAGCTATATCCCCAGCCTTGCTTTTATTGATTTTTGAGTGAACCTGAAAAATTCTCCTTGTACATGTGGAAGTATTTTAATGCCGCAAATCAACTGACAAATAGGAATCCTGTGATGATTTTGACTTTTGTTTTATTTGAGTATATATACATTCTTATGATTTTATTTAAGGCTGGGCATGGTGGCATTCACCTGTATATAGTCCCAAACTGCTTGGGAAGCTGAGGCAGGAGGATCATTTGGGCCAGGATTTCAAGGCTAGTGTGGGCAACAATAACAAGATCCTTGGGGCAGGAGGTGGGGTGGGTGTTAAATTGCAGTTACTAGCAAGTAAGCTTTAGTGTTTTTTACTTAATAGGGCCTGTTTTCAGTCTTTCAAAAGGTTTCTGGTGAACTGTTTAGATAGGAAATACATTCTCCCTTTTTTTGTTTTGTTTTGTTTTGTTTTTGAGACAGGGTCTCGCTGTGCAGTTCAGGTTGGCCTTGAGCTCACTTTGTAGCCCAGGCTTGTCTTGAACTCACAACGATCCTCCTGCCCGAGCCTCCCAGGTGCTGGGATTATAGACATAGGTCACCAGGCCTGGCTTTCCCTGGTTTTGAAACTTGAAAATGTGTTTTGTATCGCTTACTTTGCTTTTAGAATTTTCTAGTTCTAGCTTGTGTAGATAAATGCAAGCTAGGAAAAAAACAATTGTGACAAAAAGCATCGTTTAAAACTAAGGGAATTGGCTGGGGATATAGCTCACTGGCATAAGTGCCTGCTTGGCAAGTAGGTGCAAGATCCTGAGTTCAATTTCTGTTACCAAAAAGAAAAACTTAAGGGAATTGACCTTTTGAGAAAAATCATGTTACAACAGACATGAACATCATATGAACTTGGTTTATGGAGTTGGGTAGTCCTTTAAATGTACCTGGGAGCTTACTGGTTACTGAGTTTATTTTGCCGTAGTAGGGATTAAACCTGAAGCCTTCTACCACTGAGCTACTTGGAGTTTGTTATCCAAAGTAGGCTAAAACTTGTGATCCTTGTTTCTCAGCCTCCCAGAGGTACTGGGATTACAGGAGTGAGGTCTGGTTTGTTGGTTGGTTTGTATGTATGTGTGTATGTATGTATTTTTTTTGAAGACAAGGTCTCCTTGAAGTTCAGGTTGGTCTTGAGCTTACTTTGTAACCCAGACTGGTCTTGAACTCACAATGATCCTCCTGCCTCAGCCTTCCAAGTGCTGGGATTATAGGCATGCACCACCACACCTGGCTAAAGTCTGGTTATTAGAAGGCTGTTTCCATTCATGGTAAAGTGGCTGTAGGAGACCCCCTCAAGACTGCTTAGTCTAATCTGAGAGTCCTGATGGGGACCCTCACTCCCGTTAAACAGGCTCTTACCATGCCTCCTCCACACACACATTGCTGACTCAGAATATTTCAAAACTCGGGCTGAGGATGTAGCTGAGTGGCAGAAGCACCTGCCTGGCAAGCGTAAGGTCCTGAGTTCGATCCCCGGTACCTGCCCCCCCAAATAAATAAATAAATAAAAATATTTGAAAGCGCAAATCAAGACTGTCTCAAAAAAAGGAGAGGATTGAGAAATGTTTCTGTGTATTGAAGCCTATTGTATTCCAAAGCCCAAAACTACACAACAGCTATACAATGCAAAGAGAACATGTTTTTGTCTTTGAGAAGCTCAGTCTATTGAAAGAATTAAAATAAAAGGCCATGGTAGCTAGAAAGGAAGGGTGGCCAACTGTGCCTAAGGGTTGGAGAAGGGTTGAAAGAGGAGGTGCTCTTTCAACTGATCTTGAAAGATGAGAACAAGTATATGAGGTGGAAGAGGTGGTGGCAGTGCCTGCTGGGGAATGTGCAGCGTTGTCACTGATGTGAGTGATGGGCAGGAAGCTAGGTGGAAAGGGTGGAGCTGATCTGTAAAGGGCCTCCTGGGCCTTGTAAATGAGGTTAACAATGGGACCCCTTCTAGGTTTCTAAAAAGAATTGTCATGATCAGTTTCACTTTTTTTTTTCTTTGTCATGCTGAGGATCAGTTTTACTTTTAGAAACTTCTCAGGATGGCACAGGGTAGGGAGAGCCTCTTACCATAGAGGACTATGAGAAGCTGAACTGAACCCAAATGGGTTGGGAATATGAAAGTGGGATACTGTATGCAGAAGGTGGGGGAAGAGGTATGACTTGGACTTCCTGGAGCAGTGATGGCAAACCATTTAGAGCTGCTACACACATGCCGTAGGTTTGCCACCACTGTTCTAGAAGATTAAGTGATACCCCGAGAGTAGAGGGTTAATGTGAAGAGTCTATTTTGTTGTTGCTGCTGCTGCTGTTGTTTTGGGGGGGTATTTTTGTTCGTTTTTGGTTTTTTTTGTACTGGGAATTGAATTCAGGATCTTTCACTTGCCAAGCAGGCGCTGTGCCACTGAGCTATATCACTGGCCCTGCTTTGGTCTTTTGAGACAGGGTCTCTCTGTGTAGTTCAGTGGCGTGGAACTGTGTAGCTCAGGCTGACCTCAAACTTGTGACAGGCAGCCTGCCTCAGCCTCCTGAGTGCTGGGATTACAGGTATATGCCACCATCCCCGGCTGAAAAACTATTTTTAACTGTGCAAGAACTATAATAAAATACCCTACAATGAGCTCTGACATAGAACTGATTGTGCCCTTCATAAAATGTCTAAAATTTATACAGTACTCACCAAACTATTCAAAGAATATCAGTGGCTCTTGAAGTAGAAACAAGGATACACTTTAAGGGTATGTGGGCATGTGTACTAATTTGTTCTTCAGTAATTGATGTGAATATTTTACATGCTTTATGACATCAGTTCATTTATACCTCAAAGAGGCAGCATTTATCTCCAAGGCTGATTAGCTTACAATTAATGAGCAAGGACTCTAGAACCAGACTGCCTGGGTGCAAATCTAATTTCTGCTTTGGCTTCCTCAGCTACAAAATGGGGATAGTGGAATCTACCTGCCAGGATTTTTGTGAGGATTAACTTAATATTTTTATAGACTGTAAATGGTGCTTGGCATAGATAATAAGTTATTAATTTTTTATTACTATTGCTACTCCTAGTACTTCTGTTCATTTTTTAGATGGACTGATACTGTGCAATTTGCCTCGATTAATAAGAAACAAGACAGGCTGATGTGACTGCGCATGCCTGTAATCCCAGAACTCTGGGAAGCTGAGCCAGGAAGATTGAAAGTTTGAGCCCAGCATGGGCAATTTAGCAACTTTGTGGGACCCAGTCTCAAAAGAAAGATAAAAAGGGCTGGGGGTATAGCTCAATAGAAAAGCCTTGTGTTCAGTCCTTAGTGCCTACCCACCCACCCTCAAAAAAAAGAAGGAAAAAAACTGAGGCCTTTGAGGATTTTGTAAAACTTGTTATTTGCATTAAAGAAAGCTGGGCAAGGTAATATAATCCTAGCACTCAGGAGGCTGAGGTAGGAATATAACTGTGTTCGAGGCCAGCCTGGGCTATGTAGTGAGTGCAAGGCCAGCCTGAACTACCTGAACTACTAGTGAGTTCCTGTTTCAAAAAACAAAAAAAGAAAGATGAGAGTTTTGTTAAATTATGAAGGCTGCTATTTGCAAAGCAATGTAGTGAAAGCACCGAAGCCTAGCCACTAGACCACCAGGGACCCGCTGCAAAGTAATATAGTGGATGAAGGGCCATAAAAATATTTGCGTTCTTTAATCTGATAATTCCAGGTCTGGGAATCTGAGCTTTACAGAAAGTCTAATGTAGGGAAAATATGCCCCGTACTGAGGGTGTGGCATAGTGGTAGAGGATGTGCTTAGCATACTTGAGGCCATGGTTTCAATCCCCATCACCAAGAAAGAAAGAAGAAAAATGCTCAAAAAGATTAGTTTTAATAATACTAATGATTAGATTGGAGAGAATTAGAAAAACTAAATATCCATAGGTGCTTTGTTGCATAGGCTCACAGATGTTACTTTGTCATGAAAACAATCATTATGAGAAACATGGAGAAACAGTTTAGTGTAATACTAGGCAGAGAAACTGCCACAGGTATATATAAGGTTCTATTTTAAGAAAACCATCAACAGCCGAGTGTTGGTGGCACATGCCTGTAGTCCCAGCACCTAGGGAGGCTGAAGCAGGAGGATCATAAGTTCAAGCTCAGCCTGGGCAATGTAGAGAGACCTTATCACAAAAATAAAAAACACCAAGGACGTAGCTTAGTGTGAAGGCCTTGGGTTCAATCCCTACAAAACAAAAATAAATAAATTTAAAAAGGAAAACCATAAATTGAGCCAAAGGGAGAGGAGAGTGAATGTGGGAAGGATATTAGTAGTTTCCTTAGGAGAGGAACTATGAAATAGTCCCCTCCAACAGCTGGGGATGTACCTCAGTGGTGCATCATCAGCCTGGCAAGCACAGGGCCCTGGGTTTGATTCCTGGTACCAAAAAAAACCTTTTCTTTCGTGGTGCTGGGGCTCTATCCCAGAGCTACATGCTAGGATGCTAGGCAAGTACTCTACCACTGATCTATGACCATCAGCCCAGAACTGCCTTTTTTTTTTTTAAATCAAAATGCTTCAACACAGGAGGGCACTTCGTTATATCAAATTTTTTTAGATCTTTGCTGGGGTAGGAAAGAAGGAAAATGGACATTAGCTAAATGAAGATAAATTGGAACCATCCACCAGTGATTAAATAGGCGTGTCCTTCCCAGCACATTCTCTCAGAACAGTCCTAAGTCAGGCTTTGGTAATGGTTCGGCTGGCGAAGCCACCACCTAAAGAGGTAGAGACTCTGGATGAAGCCCAGGGTTTGTTAATCTGGTATAGAATCTGTGCTTCAGAGAAATTAAGAACAGGCAGTGTTTTGTTGTTGTTTTGTGAGTTTGGGGTTGGTTTTTTTTTGTTTGTTTGTTTTACCTTTTTGAAACAGTTTCACTCTGCAGTTCATGCTGGCCTTGAACTCACTTTGTGACCTCAAATTTTCAGTGATCCTCTTGCCTCAGCCACCCAAGTGCTGGGATTACAGGTGTGCACCACCATGCCCAGCCAAGGACGGGTAAGGTAAAATAGTTTTTTTCCAAAACTTTATGTATTTACAACTTTTCAGAATATTTCTTAGATGAAAAGCAACTTATACTGCTTTTGCACATGGAATGTTTCTGGAGAGCAAATGTATGTATAGTGGTAGGGGTTGAACCCAAGGCCTTGTACATGCTCTGCTACTGAGCCCCTCAGCTGGGACTCTGCTTTTGTAGCTGACTCCAGGGAATACATTCTGAGTCACTCAGAAAATACACACTGGTCTGTAACACAGTGAAGGCATCAGTGCCCTTGGGCTAATGCTTTAGAGATCTTGTCTGTAATTTTTGCAATGAAACTTTCACAGATATTCATTTAATAGATGATAATTCTTGTACAAGATGAAATGTAGGGTTGTTTGTTGTTGTTGTTGTTTTTAAATCTGGGAAGCAAGTAAGCCTCTTTTGGTTTTTGTATTCTGAGGAATCAGACGTCTGTCGTTTTTATGTGCCTAGGGAAATGTAGATTAGACCTGGGAGGAAGCATGTGCAGTGGTTATGACACGATCCAGCAGAAGGCAGCTACTAAGCCTGCTTCAGATTTTAAAAACAAATTCAAGTCAGGTAAAACAGTTGGGGTGTGTGTACATACGCATATGATACCAAGTTCACAAAGCCATATTCAGAATATTAATTTGTTACAGTCCAGACTGCAGAAAGTACAGTGTGACAAAACTTTGCTGTGAATAGAGAAAGAATTCATTATAAAGGGTACTGGCTTATGTTTGACAAACACTGGTACAGAGTAAGATTTTTCCACAGAGTAATTTTCTTTCTCTCTTAAGGTATCCAAGTCCACCCATGGGATCTGTCTCAGCACCCAACCTGCCTACAACAGAAGAAAATATGGAATATGTACGGACTCTCTATGATTTTCCTGGGAATGATGCCGAAGACCTGCCCTTTAAAAAGGGTGAGATCCTAGTGATAATAGAGAAGCCTGAAGAACAGTGGTGGAGTGCCCGGAACAAGGATGGCCGGGTTGGAATGATTCCTGTTCCTTACGTTGAAAAGCTTGTGAGATCCTCGCCACATGGAAAGCATGGCAATAGGAATTCCAACAGTTACGGCATCCCAGAACCTGCTCATGCATACGCTCAACCTCAGACCACAACTCCTCTACCTGCAGTTTCCAGTACTCCTGGGGCAGCGATCAACCCTTTGCCCTCTACACAGAATGGACCTGTCTTTGCAAAAGCAATCCAGAAAAGAGTACCCTGTGCTTATGACAAGACTGCCTTGGCATTAGAGGTAAAATTTTGTGGTTCCTTTGACTTTGGGTTTTCATTTTTTAGTTTTAGGTTCTGCAAAGTAATGTCTGCTCAATTAAAGTTACATTCATAGGAATGAGAGAACTGGGTGATTTTGGAAGATACACTGTTAGTGTTTTACGATTCTTTTTTTTTTACCACTAGTATAGTTTTCGTGCCTATTAATTTTATAAAATACTGGGTTTCAGGGCAGGAGTGGTAGTGCATCCACACATGGGAAGGCTGAGGCAAAAGGATCACAGGATCAAGCCCAGGTCAGCCTGGGTGACTTCAGTGAAACTGTCTCAAGATAAAAAAAGGACTGGATATGTGGATTAGTGTGAGGGCCCCAGGTTTAATCCCCAGTACTACAAAAAAGGGGGGAGGGCTTCAGTGCAGTATTTTCTTGGATGCACATATTTCGATCAGAACTGTCCCCTCAGAATTCCTCTCTCCTCCTCTCTTATTCTTTTCCCCTTGTCTGATAGTCACTACTTTCATTCGATTCTGCATATTAGGGGGAAAATACTTTTCACGGACTGTCCTTCATATTACTTGTTTCTCCCACATTCTCCACCAGCTCGTGCTTTTTTCTGCTCCCAAAGCTTTCATAGCTTTATTTCAGCAGTTGTTGATTTTCTTTCCAGTAAGGAGAGATAATTAGAAAGACCCATGACCTGGAGGAATGTCAGCATGCAAATGCATAGCCACTTACATGAATCCATATTTCTAACATTGTGATCAGTTGAGGAGAAATAGGAATAAATATCTTAGAATTTATTTTCAGTTAGGCAGAGAAGTGATTGTAAAATATTATCAGGCCTTGCTTGTTATAGATTTTATAAATTATAATAGCATGAAATAAAATTTGAACTTGAATCACTAAGTCGTTTTCTTTCAACTAAACATTAGCTGATTTTTAAAAAGATTTCAATGCTGAGTATTTTTCTATGGCTTCATCATATTTTTAAAAAACCCTGAAGATGAGTGTTGATGAGCTTATCAGTGGGGGCTGTGTGTCTCAGAAAGTGGATGTCCGTTGAGACAGTTGATAAGCCCAGATGAATGACCATATATGAGCACAAACCCTGTGGTGGGCCTCAAGATAAAAAAGGGACAGATCTGAAAAATAGATTTTAAGACTTTTTTGGTCATTAGTTTTGTTGTTGTTGTTTCTTATTGAGGTATAAAATATGTATGGTTAGATGGGTCCCGAATATCAAAACACAGGACTGGATATCAGAAATCCCAGCTCTTTCACTTCACGTTTACTCTTCACCTCCAAGCTTTTCTGCCATTACCTGTGAATGCAGATTGCTCTGGTTTGCTCTCTTCAGTAGGCTTTGTGAGGACCAAATAAAATGATGCTTGTTAAAATGCTTTGTAAGCCACAAAGTGCTGTATAAATATCATAATATGATTATAGTTAAATACTCTCACTTAACATTAACAAACTGTATATGTGTTAGAGAGAAAGAGATTAAGTTAGTGATAGTTTGCTGTAGATTCACCACAGGGTCCAAATGGAGAGTTGAGAGATAGCCCTAGCATCACAGAAAGATGAATGGAGTCATTTGCTTCAAAAAAGCAAAACTCAACCTACAATACAGCCTGCACACAGTTAAAAGGAATAATGTGTATTATGTATTATCTTTCCATTGGATGTCCTCAATTTTCTTTGGACGAAGAGTAATAATCTGAACTGTACCTGAAAGTTCATTTTAGAGTTGGTATTACATTTCCCCTGATTTTGGCTGTAAGGAAAAAGACTCAGTGCCTGAAGCTTGCAGCAGGGGCCAGAGACTGGGAAGGACCCAGGTGCTTTTCTACATCTCAGCAGAACAGGAAAGAAACCAGAACAACCTCCACAGATAAAAGAGTCATGGCTGAGCAGGCCTTCACCAGTTTTCTCACTCCCACACAGACTTCTTCCTATATATAAGTGTATACCTCTGGCCAGGTCTGCCCCTTAGTATCTTTGAGTAGCACGGATTCTCTGGACTATTTTTGGCAGTACTGGGGATTGAACCCAGGGTCTTTGCACTAAACTGCATCCCTGGCCCTTTTTATTTTTTATTTTGAAACAAGGTCTTGCTAAGTCACTAAATTGTCCAAGCTGAGCTTGAACTTGATGATCCTCCTGTCTCAGTCTCCCAGAGTGCTGGGATTACAGGCACATGCCACCAAACCTGGCTGCTGTAGACTCTTAATACTGTCCAGTTTATATAGTACTTCCAGTCTTTTGAAGCGTTTGCACTTCTGTGATCTTGGCAGGGTTTCATTGTGTGTGATTTGTGTGTCAGGTGGTTAGTTGTTGGCACACCAGGCTGAGACTCTGAGGGTTGAGGCACCCAGTGAGAATTTCAAGCACCTGTCTGTTCACTTGTGGTTCTAAGATAAATTTTAGCGACCTGTATTGTGTGGATGAATGTGTACAAGGAAGTTGTTGAGGGATCACTTAGAGTAGTGATGGCAAACCTTTTAGAGCTTTCAGTGATACAAACAGCCTGCTGTGACATCCATGCCATTGGTTTCCCATTACTGGCTTAGAGTTTGGTGAGTGGGCAGGTAAGTAGGTACCTAACAGACTAGGAGTAAGAGAGCCTAATTAATGATGTGTATGTTAAGAGAATCTTCATACTTGGCTATTATGTAGCTCTCCTACTCTCTCAGACCCCCGGAGAGAGGTCTCTAGCCCAGAGCCGCCTCATGGTACTAACCCAGCCATCTAAGCTTCATCACAGGCTTTTTAGTGCCTTCCTGAGAGAGTCAAAAGGAACCCAATAAATAGACCTTTGCACCCTCTACTTAATGGTATTTTTCTTTCTGTGTATTTAAATGAGACTTTGGACTCTAACATAAGTAAATGTTTCTATGGTTATGTTATCTTTTAAAACTATGAGGACAATGCTGCCTGTCTGATATTATTAAAAACAACTTTTGGGGGCAGGGATATAGCTCAGCAGCACAAGTGCCTGCCTGGCAAGTGCAAGGTCCTGAGTTTGACTCCAGGTACCAAAAAAAAAAACCTCTTGGGACTGTCGCAATTAGGTTACCAGAAAGTATTAAAATTAAAATGAGAAACAGGGAGACAAGTAGGACAAAATGTGCCAGTAATTGAAGCTTCCTTATTCCCCTTGACTGTTCCAGAGAAGAATGATAGCTTAGATAAACTGTATTTCTTAAATTAATTCATGTTTTCTTTCTTAAAATTTGATTTTTGAAAGCGTCTCCCCCACACACACAGCAGAAATTTTTAAACTGGTCTATGCTTAGCCATTTTCCTCTCTTGCTTCAAGAAGTGAGGTGATTTGAGGTTTGATTCGAAAGGAAACACTCAGTGACCTGTGTAAGGTGAACCAAGCTGGGTGTCCCTGCTCCTTGAAAACAGTAGAGCTCTCTCCAGTCTTTGTAGTGGGACTGGAAGGGTTCCTAGAAAGCAGGTCACACCCTACAAGAAAATTCGTAGGGTCTAGTGCCGTAGGTCAGTGACAGGACACTTGCCTAGCATGTGCGAGCTCCTGGGTTCAATCCCAGTACCAAAAAAAAGGGAGGAGAAGAAAGGAGGCAAGAAAGAGAAGAAAAAAGAAGTTAGGTTGAGGAAACTAACCCTTTCCAGAGGACCACTGACCAGGAGAGAATGCTTAGAGCAAAGTTGCTGTTGTGGTATAAAATACCTGTAGTCAATGTAGCATTCTTTGACACTGAAGATGCAAGCTGGTTAGGGAAATACCGCAGACCTGTGTTCAAATCCTACCTTTTACTGGTGTAATCTTGAGCAGGTTACTTAAATTCTCTGAGCCTCACCTAACAACAACCTAGCCTAAGAGTTGCTGTTTGTCTGGGCATGGTGGCACACGCCTGTAATCCAGCAGGAGGATCACAAATTCAATCCCAGCCTGGGCATTTTAGCTACTTAGTGAGACCGATCTCAGAACAAAAAAGGGCTGAAGATGTAGTTCAGTGTGAAGAACCTGCCTTCAATCCCCAGTACTATACCACCAAAAAAAATTGATGTTTGTTCATTAATTACCATCCATGTAGCCAGCTAGTGAGGTACGTGTACCAAGGAGCTTACCACTTAGTGAAAGAATAAAGACTGAAACCAGCAATGTGAGTAGGAGGGAGAGTGGAGAGGTAGGGCTGGGGGTAGGTAAGCATTGGTCTGGGAAGAAGATTTGAGGGATGAGCATTAACTGGGGAAAGTTGGAGAAAGTATACCAAGCCAGGAGACCGGAGTAGCTGCAGGTATATGAGCACTGGGCATGCAGGAAAAGGACAAAAGTAGCAAAGAAAAAAAACAGGAGAAATGGACTTTTTTCACAAAAGAGCCAAGGTTTATCAAGTGCTCTTTATGTGGCAGGCAAATATTTTTTGTTTTGTTTTGTTTTGTTTTAGGTTTTTGTGTTTTTGAGACAGAGTTTCACTATACAGTTTTGACTGGCCTTGAACTCGCTTTATAGCCCAGTCTGGCCTTTACTTGCAGGACTTTGGGATATGATCACCAGTAATCCCAGCACTCCAGAGACTGAGTTCAGCCTCCTATGTGTGACTTCCCTGAACTACATAGGGAAACCCTATCAAACAAAGAAACAAAAGATTTTAGTCCATGAAGATCTTAGAGCACAGTCTTGTAAGGCAGTGTGTCCTGGATTGAATGGCTCTGGTCATTGACAACTTTTTTTTTTTTTTTTTTTTCTTTTAAAGAGAGAAAAAAGTAAACTTTCAAAACAAGATAATAGGGTAACAGTGGTTAATACCTTGTGTATTGTTACCTTTAAGTTAGCTACTCGGAGTACAAGATATATGCATTTAATTGTCCAAACAATATTAGCACAAACTTTTATTTTCAATGAACTAAAAGAGAAATTAAGTAGTGTAACGATCTTAACTATCTTGTGTGTGTATGTGTTTTGTTTTTGTTTTTTGCTTTTCCCTTCTTTTCTCCTGGTTAACAACTTCGTGTAGCTCTAGCTGTCTATCAGTGAGAAGCAGTTGACACCCAGCCTTTTCCTATGTCT
This sequence comes from Chinchilla lanigera, assembly GCF_000276665.1. NCBI lineage: Eukaryota > Metazoa > Chordata > Mammalia > Rodentia > Chinchillidae > Chinchilla > Chinchilla lanigera. The sequence continues at coordinate 19,371,266 of NW_004955442.1, read as the reverse complement.
AGGTAGCCCAGTGTGTTTGCGTTTTTGTTTTTGTTGGAGGCAGGTTCTTTTTAATGTCTGGGCTAACCTCAAACTTTTGGATTTAAGCAGTTGTCCTGTGTCAGCCTGCCAAATACCTGAGATTTTAGTCTTGAGCCACTGTACCTATACCTGGGAGGCTCTCATACTTCAAATAACACTTTTCCTTCTTGTATATTTTAGTCTCAGTGGATTATGAGTCAGACAATAATTTTTTGTTTTGTTTTGTGTTTTTGTGGGGTTTTTATTTTGTTTTGTTTGAGACAAGGTCTCGCTATGCAGTTCAGGCGGCCTTAAGCTCACTTTGTAGCCCAGGCTGGCCTCAAACTCGCAAGGATCCTCCTGCCTCATCCTCCGTTTCGCCACCATTCCCAGCTGTTTTTGTGCTTTTCAGACAGGGTGTTAGTGTGCATTTTGCACTGGTCTTGAACTCACTTTGTAGCCCAGTCTGGCCTTGAACTCACAGCGATCCTCCTGCCTCAGCCTCCTGAGTGCTGGGTTTACAGGTGTGCACCACCACACCTGGCAGATAATCATTTTTTTTAAAGATTTTTATTTCTCTTAATGTGTAAATTGGGAGAGAATACCATGAAATTGGGGGCAAGGCTTTGCCTTAGCCTAGTAATTATGCTGACCTCAATTTTCAAATCTGGTAATAGCCATTGAGTAACAACGAATAGCGCGGGGAAGGGGTCATAGTTTATTCTCATTTATGCACTGTGGGGCAGGTGGCATCAGCCTCGTTTTTTTTTTTTTTTATCAGCCTCATTTTATACACTCAGAACTTGGAATGTGTGTAATTTGCTGACTGAACCCCACCCCTCCAGTACTAGGGAATGAACTCAGGGTTTCTCACTGAGCTGTATCTCCAGCCCTATTTTTACAGCTTGGGATAGGGTCTTACTGAGTTGCTTGGGCTGCCATCCAACTTGTGATCCTCCTGCCTTAGCTTCCCAAGTGGCTAGGAGTATAGGTATGTATTACACCAAGTCTGGCCCTTTACCCATTTTTGAATTGGGTTTTATGTGTGGTGCAAGTTGTTTTGTGTTTTGTTTTTAATTGAGCCTTAGGACTTCCTTATATGTTCTGGATGTTAAACTCTTTATGAATCAAGTATATAACTCCCAGGTATTCTTCGTGTTCATTTTCTTTTCTCCTCTGTCTCTCTGTCTCTCTGTCTCTCTTTTTTTTGAAACAGGGTCTCACTATGTAGTGCAGCCTGGCCTTGAACTTGCTTATGTAGCCCTGGCTGGCCTCGAACTCACCACGATCCTCCTGCCTCAACCACCTGAGTACTGGGATTATAAGTGTCCGTCACCACGCCCAGCTCCTTTATATTTTCTTGATAATGTTCTTAAATATATACATTCTGATTTTTGTTTATATATACTATACCTATTTTTCTTGTCACTTGTGCCTTTGCTGTCATATTGAAGAATTCATTGCCAAATTCAAAGTCAGAAGGTGTATCCCATGTTCCAAGTTTTAAAATTTTATTTATTTGGGCTTTTTTTGATACTGGGAATCAAACTCGGGACCTCATACTTGCCAGGCAGGCACTGTGCTGCTAAGCTGTATCCCCCACCCCTAAGTTTTACAATTTTAGCTCTTACATTTAGGTCATTGATTCAGTATAATTTTTTATGTACAGTATGAAATGGTACAAATTCTTTTGCAGTACAGCAATCCAGTTGTCCCAGCACCATTCATTGATAAGAGTGTGTATTCACATTGAGGAAATACCAGTTGATCATAGCTATATAGGTTTATTTTTCTCTCTCCTTTTTTTTCTTTGGTCTTTTTGGGACAGGGTCTCACCTCACTTTGTAGCCCAGGCTGGCCTCAAACTCAAAGTGATCCTCCTGCCTCAGCCTCCCAAGTGCTGGGATTGCAGGTGTGCACCACCACGCCTGGCTATATAGGTTTATTTCTGAACTCAATTCTATTTTATCATTGTGTTTGTCTCCATATGCTGATAACACATTTTTTTTTTTAACCACACTGTTTCAGTTACTGTACTTTATTTGGTAATTGTAAAGTTAGAAAGTATGAGTCTTCTGACTTCGGTTGTTTTCAAGAATCTGTCGATTCATTGGTATGCCTTACGATTCCATAAGAATTTGAGGATCACTATCAAGCATGGTGGCACAACCCTATAATCGCAGCTCTACAGCAGGCCTAAGCAGGAGGATCACAAGCTTGAGATCTGGGCAACTTAATGAGACCTGTCTCAAAATATAATTTAAAAAAAGGACAGAAAGGAATTGGGGATATAGCTTAATGCTGTCTGGGTTCCGTTCCTAGTACTGTCACAAAAATTAAAAGTTTGAGGGTTATCAATTTTTCCATTTCTGTAAAAGAAAAGCTGCCATTAGGCTTGTACCACTACGTCTGGCCCCAGTTTTCAGTATTAAAAAATCAGGTAGCATTCACTTGTGAGTGAGACTTGGCTGCTACCCAGGGCACACAGACAAGGGTTTGAGCCTCTAGCTTTGACAGCTTTGATTCAGGTACAGGTTAACAGAAAACACAGGCAGGCAGTAAAATGAGTGGACCCAAGCACTCCATGAGGGCCTGGGGTGTTTGTTTTCTAATATATCTTTTCAGGACCTGGCACATAGGTGCTCAGTAAATTTAAATGAATAAAGGTCACAAATACCAGGATGATACCCTACCTCATGATTTTATATATTACATGGGTCTTTGTTTTGTTTTAGATAGTTTTAGGGTTATTATAACCCATTTTGTTGTTGTTTGGGGTTTTTTTTGTTTTGTCTTGTTTTGTTTCTTTTTGACAGGGATCTCACTGTATAGTTGAGGTTGGCCTTGAACTCACTACGTTGCCCTCTTGCCTCAGCCTCCTGAGTGCTGGGATTACAGGCTTGCAAACCCCTCTATACAGTGGTGGCAAATCTATGGCATGTGTATCATTGAAAGCTCTAAAAGGTTTGCCGTCACTGGTCTAAGGCCTTGACTGCTCTTTGAATCAGATGTCAGAATTCAGGTCGTAGAGTTCCGTCTGGACGAGTAGAGCTGTAGGAAACTTGCCAGCAGGAGGAAGTGCCCTTCTTGCCTTCTCCTTGCATGATCTACACTAGGCAAAATGAAAAGGGCTGCGTCCCAAGTATATATGCTTAATTTTATTTATTTTTGTGTGTGTTCTGGGGATCAAGCTACCACTTAGCTATGCACTATCCCCCCAGCGTTTTTGTTTTTGTTTTTTCCTTTTTAAGACGGGGTTTCACTGTGTTGTTCAGGCTGTCGTATCTGGACAGTGGATTCCCCCCCCATACTGGGAATCGAACTCACGACCTTGAACTTGCCAGGTAGGCGCTGTGCCACTGAGCTAAATCCCCAGCCCCTATGGACAATGGATTATTTAATGTCTATCTTACAACAAAGAAAAGTTTCTTGAGGATAGAAACTGGCCTGCTCCTTCTCCATGCAATAGAACGTTTAGTAAACCTTGCTGGGTTTTTTTGTTGTTTGCGGTCCTGGGGCTTGAACTCAGGGCTTGGTACGTGTTAAGCAAGCACTCGTGAGCTGTATCCCCAGCACCTCCCCACTTTCTTTTTCTAAGGTAAGGTCTCACAAATTGTCCATGCTGATCTTCGTCCTCTCTGTCAGCCTTCTGGGTAGCTGAGACTGTAGATGTGTGCTGTTCCACCCTGCAGTAAATCTTTTTAAAGGCTCATGTGGAAAGTACTCTTTTTTTTTGTAGTAGGTAGCTACATATATCGAAGATCACAGGACTGTAGCAGGAACAGGGAGAAGGGTGAAAGGATGAAAGGAAAAGGGGACTTGATTACACAGGCCTGTGGAAAGTATTCTACAAAGAAGCCCAGAAGCACAAGGTGGTTAAAGTGCGTGTCCTCAGTGGGCTTTAGTATCTGGCACGCTTTTCCTCCATCTTCCGCTCTCTCTCTCTCAGTTGCTGTGTCTTATCGCAGTAACCGTTAGACCCTCTTTTCAGGCCTCTCCCTCATCCTTCATTCTAAAATGATAGTTTTCCTGTCCCTTCATCAGTTTTGAGAGGACCCTGTTGAAAATCCATAGTTAATAATGTGCCATGCTAATCCCAGATCTTCCCTTGATTTCCAAGGCATGGTTAGTAGAGGTGGGGAAAAGGAAGCTGAAAGAGGGAGGAGCAGGATTGCTCCTGCAGTGCTGCCCCCACTTCACAGTTACTCTGGTTAAGAGTGTCCTGTGTGGTGCTTCATTTAATTATTACAAGAACCTTCCAAAGTCAAATGGGATTACATTTCTGGGATTACACCTGTAATCCCAGAACCCTGGGAGGCTGAGGCAGGAGGAGCTCAAGTTCACACCCAACCTGGGCAATTTAACGAGACCCTATCTCAAAATAAAAAAGTAAAAAGGGATGGAGATATAGCTCAGGCTCTGGTTTCAATCTTACTCATGAGACTTAGAGCCACATGAGCATTTTGCCACAGTCATGTAAGCCACCAGAAGTGACAGAAACAGGATAGTTATCCAGTCTGCCACACTCGAGTCCATGGTATGGACCATCATTCTATTTACACCTGTTTTAAGTAGACAGAAGTATCTAAGTATCCTGTTTTTGCAAACTGTAGAGCTCTGTTTTAGTTACTTCTTATACTCAAGTTGTGTCTTTATCCAGAATTTATATAGCCCTTAACCCTGTGTGGTGGTGCATGCCTGTAATCTCAACACTCAGGCCAAGGCAGGAGGACTGTCAAGAGCATTGCTGCAAGTTTGAGATCAGCCTGCACTACAAAGCAAGACCTTGTCTCTAAAACAAGCAACATAGCTCAGGATGCTGAGCAGAATAGATACTTTGCAGTGGTTACTATTGTCACCTGTAGGGCCCTCATGTGCTTGTAGCTTTGAAAGGCTAGAGTAAGAGCAGTTTTTAGGATTTGTGTCTGTGTGGTACCAGGGATTGAAACCAGAGCCTGAGCTATATCTCCATCCCTTTTTACTTTTTTATTTTGAGATAGGGTCTCATTAAATTGCCCAGGTTGGGTGTGAACTTGAGCTCCTCCTGCCTCAGCCTCCCAGGGTTCTGGGATTACAGGTGTGCACTGCCATACTCCATTACTTAGGACTTCTTTGACTGCTTAGGGATGCTTAACATATTTTTCAAGTGAAAGGATGGAAGTCTGGAGTTTCCTTGGTACCAGCTTGGGTGTTCTGGCCAAAACCCTACAACGTGTGTTTTTACATCTTGAGGTGTTACAAGTAGAATGATACTCACAACATACCCTCCCGTACACCTGTCTTATAGCCTATATGTGGAAAAGCGGTTGGAAAGTTCAAGAAATGGAAAAGAAGCCAATGTGATTGGAGGAGAGGAGGAAAATGGTATGAAATGAGATCAGAAATGGGAAGAGGCAGGAGCCAGGATAAGGTAGAAACTTGAAGATCAGAGTTTAGATATTGTTTTTACCTTGAGAGAAGGGTTGGAGGGGGTTTTAGAAAGCAGCCAGCCGGGCGCAGTGGCACATACCTGGAATCCCAGCACTCGGGAGGCTGAGGCAGGAGGATTGCTGTAGTTCGAGGCCTACCTGGGCTACAAAGTGAGCTCAAGGCCAGCCTGAACTGCATAGTGAGACCCTGTCTTAAGAAGACCAAAAAAAAAAAGTAGAGCAGCCAGCCAGGCGTGGTAGTGCGTGCCTGTAATCCCAGTACTCGGGTGGCCAAGGCAGAAAGATTGACATGAGTTCCAGGCCAGCTTGTACTACTATATAAGACCTTGTCTCAAAAAAGAAAAAAGTAGAGCAGACAGATGTGACATACCTGTAATCCCAGCTGTTTGGGAGGCTGAGGGAGGAGGATCACAATTTTTAGACCAGCTTGGGCAACTTAGTGAGACCCTGTCTCAAAATAAACTTGTTTTTAAAAAGGCCAGGAGTTGTAGTTCAGTGGTTAAATGCTTGCCTGGTGTCCACAGGCCCTGAGTTAGTTAATCCCCAGCCTGCGGGCCAGGTGGGTAGAGAAAAGACCTGGTTCTGTTTATGTTTTGTTTTGTTTTGTTTTGTTTCCGGTACTGGGAATCGAACTCACGACCTTGTGCTTGCCAGGCAGGTGCTGTGCTGCTGAGCTAAATCCCCAGCCCCCCTGTTTACATTTTGAAAGGTCAGTCTTACTGTCCTTAGCCCCTTACATCTGCTACATCTGTCCTCCAGAACCTTGCTTCTCTGCTCAGCTGTCTACCACAGCATCTGGGGGTATCAGCCTAGGAGTTTTCCCATTCCCCTGATTCTGCAGACTTCTCTACAGAGGCATTCACAGGACACCTGTAACATACATACATGGATACAGAATGAGTAAAGCAGGCTCCCTTCTTCAAAGGTGGAGAGGTGACAGTGCAGAAGCAGGGATGGAGTCTGGAGGACAGTTCAACTCATCTTACAGACCTTGCTCTCCACAAATGTCAACAGGATGTTCCTACCTGGCTGGGTGATTTTACAGAATACACACTGAAGAGAGGCAGGCAAGGGAAAGGAATGGGTGCGCAGAGCCTCTGACTTCAAGTGCCTCAGAACATCACCAGAATTGAGCGCTGGAATTGGGCTGTAGGGAGGTCCTTGGTAAATGGAAGCGGTAGCCAGAGTATGGGTGGAGAGGAGGGTGGTTAGAAGTTGGGATGATTGGGCTGAGGTAACATAGATAGCACTAGTGGCTCAGGGCTGCATGTGGCTGAGCTGGTAAAGTCTGGGGGAACCAGACATAGGAGTGGTTAGCAGGAGGCACAGCCCATTCATAGCCCCTAGACTTTATGGATGAACTCACCCAAGTAGAGGTTAGGGCTTGCCTGGGGCAAGATGTTCAGGAGGATGAGATTTTTCTTGCTTTCCACCAGTTATCAGACTCAGCTATGACAGAATAAATGTATGCCCTCTCAGCACCTGGAGTCCAGTCCTCAGAGTGCAGGAGCTCACTAGTAACCAGGAAAGGCAGGTGTGGCTCTTCCTAAGTCCTGTGTTAGAGCAGCACAGTGGCAGGGGGAGAGCTGACAGCGTCCTGCTCGTTCGTATTGCACAGCCCCCAGCTATGGCAGGTAGACTTCTAAATCTGCCTCCAAAAGGCAGTCCTCTAAACCAAAGGTACTTGTGTACTCCTGTAATCTTAGCACTCTGGCAGACTTAGACAGGAGGATCCAGACGATAAGTTTGAGTCCAATCTGAGCAATTTAGCAAGACCCTATCTTGCCGGGTGTGGTGGCGCAGACCTGTAATCCCAACACTCAGGAGGCAGGAGGATCACTGCAAGTTCGAGACCAGCTGGGGCTGCAAAGTGAGCTCAAGACCAGCCTGAACTACATAGTAAGACCCTCTCTCAAAAAGACCCTATCTCAAAATAAAAATAAAAGGCTGAGTGTATAGCTTAGTGTAAAGCCCGTGAGTGGGGTGGGAGGGGGGTGTTAAACTGGCATCTTTAGCAGAAGACTCCTTTTTTCTAAATGAAATGTTACATGGAATCCTAATACAAATCTTTTTGTAAGTTCTGATTTATAGGAATTTTTATTTTTTAGTGGTGCTAGGCATTAAACCAAGGGTCTAGACAGCAATGGTGAACCTTTTAGCACTTTCAGTGATAACAAATGGCATGTGTGCCATAGGTTTGCCACCACTGGCCTAGAGTATGCTAAGTATATACTTTATCACTGAGACAAGTATGAGACGTGTCCAGCCGCAAGAGTGACTTTAAACAGCAATCAGAAAAAAAAAAAAAAAGCAGTCAGAAAGACACTATTACAATGGGCAAAAATAAATGACTATAGCAAGCTGGGCATGATGGCACACAGCTGTAATCCTAGCATTCAGGAGGCTGAGGCTGGAGGAACACCTCGAGTTCAAGGCCAGCCCTGGACTACATAGTGAGTTTGAGGCCAGCTTGAACTACATAATAAGGCCCTGTTTCAAAAAAACAAAAAAGAAACAACCCCAAAAATGACTGTACTATTATGAATGACAGATCTAATCTTGTACTAGTAAGCCAGCATCCAGTCAGTTGCTGACCTGTTTTGTTCTAAGTGGTTGGTTATTTTTCTCCTTGCCATTTTGTAAAAAAAGCTTCTCAAGGAAGGTTTGTAAGAAAACCAGCTTACCAGGGCAGCAAAAGTTAATGTGTGAGAGGCTATATCATATTTGAAAGTCTCATTTTATAGTTCAGGCCGGCCTTGAACTCATGGCAGTCTTCCTGCTTCAGACTCCTGAATTCTGGGATTATAGCCATGAGCTACCACACCTGGCATGAAATGTAATTTTTTAAAAATTGAAGTCCTAGCTGGGCATGGTGGCACACACCTGTATACCAGCACTTGGGAGGCTGAGACAAGAGGATCACAAGTTCAAGGCCAGCCTGAACCTACACAATAAGACCTTGTCTCAAAAAAAAAAAAAAAAAATTGAGGTCCTAATCAGACATTTATTGGACCTTTAAGAACCACTTCCAAAGTAAGAGTTAGGGGGGAAACAGCAACAACCACAAAAAGAGCAGACCATCCTCTAATTGTTGCCTATCCTGTGGCAATAGATAAATTCTCACCACCCTGTGGTTTTAAAATGCTCAGAGCTGGGCTTTGCCGGGCGTGGTGGCGCAAGCCTGTAATCCCAGCACTTGGGAGGTTGAGGCAGGAGGATCCTTGTGAGTTCGAGACCAGCCTGGGCCACAAAGTGAGCTCAAGGCCAGCCTGAACTGATGAGCAAGACCCTGTCTCAAAAAAAGACAAAAACAAAAACAGAGCTGGGCTTCTTACCCCAACAGCTGCTCCACAAGGGGAACGAGAAATGGACAACAGACAACTTGGAGTCATTGCTGCTCAGGGATCTTGGTGATAACAGTTGCATCTTATGTGAATTTGGGTGGAATTTATTCCTCCATTCCCCCTCCTCCTTTCCTTTAACTTTGAGAGATTTTTGGGAGGGTTTTGTTTGTTTGTTTTTGTTTTTGAGACAGTATCTCACTATGTAGCCCAGGCTAGGCAGCCTCCGAAGTGCTAGGATTACAAGAGTGTGCACCATACGCAGCTAGATTTCTAGTACACATTTTTGTATGATTTGACATTAATGATTGAGAGAGTCAAGTGTTCATCTCTCACTTGTTGGGTTTAGTAGCCAGTGGAGGGGTGCTTTGTGCTCAGAAGCTGCTTCTGGCATGCATTCTTGCCAGCTGAGTAATGCACTGGACTCATTGTGTCTTTGGCACTGCATCACTTTTAGTTCCAAGCACTGGGGTGAAAAAAATTGAGTAGTCTTAAAAACTTGGTCAAGCTCAGGATGGCAGCGTATGCCTATAATCCCAGCACTCAGGAGGTTGAGGCAGGATGATCGCCTCGAGTTTGAGGCCAGCCTGAACTACATAGTGATACTCTATCTCAAAAAAAACAACAAAATTTGATCAGTTCCTAAGTAATTACTAACTTGTCTTTTTTTCTCTATCCCTGCAGGTTGGTGACATTGTAAAAGTCACCAGGATGAATATAAATGGCCAGTGGGAAGGCGAGGTGAATGGGCGCAAGGGGCTTTTCCCCTTTACGCATGTCAAAATCATTGACCCTCAAAACCCAGATGAAAATGAGTGATTGCTGTTGCCCTGTTTCCTGCTGCTTTGTTGTTCTGCCTGTCATAGTCTCCTTGAAGTGGGAAAGCATTCTCTCTCATAGGCAAGTTACACTGCATTGCCAGCATCCAGCTTTCTGCAGGCTGGAGATCTCATCCACATTTGGAATGCACACAGCGGCTGCCTCCTGGCGTTTGTATCATAGTCGTATCGTCAAAGAGTAGCCGGTTTTAGAATTCTTTTGGATCATAAACTGGAAATACTGGTGGAAGCACACAAGTGGAGAGAAGTTGACAAGGAAAGGGTCTTCCTTCTCCTCACTGCCCTGTTTGTACTTGGTACCGACCTGTCATATTCGTCAGAGAAAGCTTGAGGCCACAGCGAGATCCTGCCTTGTTGCTCTTCCACAGAGCAGTGACTCTGCCACCAACTTGTTTTTCCTTCTACAACAGAGGAACCATAAGGAAGAGAGAATTCTGTCCTAAACCCCCCACATATGGCTTTTCTTGCGTTTTGTTTTGGTTTGGTTTTGGAAGACTTACACTTGTGTGTCCTGAACAGATTTTTGAGTAGCAGGTTGGATTTTTGTGATAGTCCAAGGAATGACATGTGCCTCTGAGCTTCTGTACTGAAGCTGCTGTAACTAAAGGAATATGAAAAGAACGACCCTGAAGCGGAGGCCTTTACTGTTTTGGTTGCCAATCATACCCTGTTTTGCCATGTAGCAAACACAAAATCAGCAGTCGTGGTGTGCCAGGCTTTGTGCACAGCCTCTTGGATTACTGTACCCAGAAGCATCAGAGCAGAGGGTGATACTGGGAAACCTTACTTACCTTGTTTGCCAGTGATAGGAGCAATGAGGAGGGTGAAGCACTTGGCCAGTTTTCTGTCCAGCTTTTCAGTAAACATTTCCCTTTAAGATACAGGACTAAAGTTTCTTCTAAAATGTAGGTTATTCATAGGATCATCAGATTCACTAGTGAATCATTAAACTGGATCATTCGATCTCCTTGCAGAAGCCCACCCCAGTTCTCAAGCTGCCAGAGAAAGATGGTGCTGTTCATGCTGGTTCCATGTTCCCGAGCAAAGGAAATGCAAGCTCAGAAAACTGGTTAGTACACCTGAGATCTAGTGTTGTAGTGAATAGGAAGAACCCTTAACCAGTTTACCATTAACCACTTAACAGTTTGTTAATGTGAAAGCATTTTTCTCTTAGCTAAGAGAGGCACTGTTTATACAAGCCAGCTGGTACAAATGTGTGATCAGTCCCTCATCTGCACATGGCAGACTAGAATTCTGGAACCTTTATATAGTTCAGTCTGTTTTCCCTTCTGGACCCTGGTGAAGACAGCCCTCAGCTCAGAATAAACACGCCAGACCTGGAAATGTAGCAACAACCTAGAAAGTAATTCTAGCATTTACAGAGCGTCTGCTGCAACTGTGGTCCTGTCTTGGAGGTTTTGAGGTTTGAAGTGGTACATTCTGGTGACAGAACCAGCAAAACACCCGTTTCTCTCTTTCTTTTTCAGTTTCCCTGTAACTTGATATTTTGTCAGGCTCGTAACTGCCATTTTAAAGGATCTTGAGAGTGTTCCTGTGGTAAAATAATGGTGAATTGGAAAAAACACCTCAGCTGCCTGTGTGGTTTTCTTTAAAAATATACAGCGCTCCATGCTTCATTACCAGTGAAAGGTGTGGCCACCTCCTGCGCTGAAGCCTGTCCCTTGCACTTGCTTTTTCTGCCAAGGTCTGTTGAGTGGGCTTGTTCTCATTCAGGCTCATCCTGACACCCACAAGTGGTGGACATGTGACAGAGTCCCCAAACTCTATCTGGAAACAGTGCTTGCCTTGTGGCAGTGACCTGGTTCATCCCCACCCTGCCTGTTACCTGCAGCTAGGTATCTAGCAGGTGAAATGTATGTCTTTCAAGAGGGCCAGGGCCCTGCGTCCTTTTTAAACTAGATTGAGTTGAAGCGCTTCTTGACACCCTTGATTATAGAAGTTGGCTTACAGTACAAGCAGTAAATGGCCATTTTGGACAGCTGGGTTTTCTTTCAACCAGGTCTGCTGATCCGCCCCTTGAGGAGCACTTCAGAATCAAAACACCTGGTAAACCTAGAGTTTGGTTTCATAATGAATTTCTTCAGCCCGTGTAAAGGTCTCCAGGGCTGCCCAGGAGATTCTGAGCTTGGAATAACTTGAGCCTTGAGTTCTGAACTCTCAAGATATGTGCCAAAAGTAGTAATTTTTTGACTTAGAACTTTATCAGTTTTTTAATCAAGCAGGGACATTTCTCTTCTTCACACTAAATAATGGAAAGCAGCACCCCTGCGTGGACTTCATACCCAGCTCCCTGCTGGTCTGAAAAGAGATTCATGCTTCGTACAGCAGTGTGAATTTGACCCAGGGCTAGGTCATCTTTTATGATTGTTCATTGTTGCTACTTGCTCTGCTCTACTGTGTTGTAGAAAATGTCTGGATGTTAAATTAACTCACTATGGTTTTTCACCTGGAAATGAAACAAGTTACGTAGAGGGCATTGACATTCTGATTGCAAATTTGCTTTCCCTGGGAAGGACCTCCAGTACGGGAGCCTTCCTTGTCACTTCTGCGCTGCGTGGCACCACCTAATGACATGCTTAACAAAGAGGATGCATGACCAGCTGCCGTTAGATGACTTTGGTCACCCAGACTTGACACCTCATATGCTGAAGGGAAGGAGGGAAAGACTGCTGCCCCTGCTTGGAGCTTCACGCCCCTGGCCTTCCTTCACAGCTGTTTACAGACAAGGCAGGCCCGAGGTGAATGGCCAACTGCTCTTGTGACATTCGCTCAGAGGAATATGAACTTTTTTTTTTGAAAAGGGATGATGTGTTTTTTTTGTGCCAGGTGTTTATAATTTAATCCTTTAATATTATGTTCATTAACCTCTTAAAATGAGTGAATTCTTGATTGTTTTAACACAGTTCCTAAGACTAAATGCTTTCTGTGGACACCACTGAGCTCTGCCTCAAACTCCACCCTCTGGGACTGGAGAGCCATGTCGCCGGTAACTGCTGTCAGTGTGAACACTGAGCTGTTTGTGTGTTATAAAAGAAGTAGAAGGACAGTTCTCTGAGACAGGATTGTTGTCCCTGCAGGAGGAACAGTGGCCTTGCTTCTAGACGGTCTTCACTGTGTGTTTTAAAACAACAACAATGTAAAACTCTTTTGACCTGTAACTTAAAGATCATAAACTTCAGGCAATAATATTTTCTGTGTAAGCTTTTAAAATTATTTTTGGGGATCATAGCTTGTTTTATTTTGTGCTATAAAATTAACAGTATTAAATGACTTATATTCTTAGAATACATTGAGTGTCTTTTCTTAACAGATTAGTGCCTTTTTATTTTTGTATTCTATTTACGTTACTGGTCCCGGCATCAAACCCTTGTTTCCATGGCCTGTTTGTACATTGTCTCAATAAAACTTGCATCAGCCGGTGGTGGCAGCAGCGGCCTCAGTGTTTCAGTTTCTCCTCAGTCAGCCCACACCGACCTCCCCAGCAGTTAAGCAGTGGTGAAACCCCAGGCGCTTCTCAGAGACACCCTTGTGCTGCTGCCACTCTCCAAGAGCACCCTTTTGCCAAACTCGGACATTGGGGGTCTCTCTCCAAAAGAGAAAGAATCTGCTCCTGGTCTTAGTCTTCTGAACATGGGCCAGTGGTTTCCACACATTGAACCATCATGGAGAAATTGGGTGTTTTATGAAAACTTCTAAGAACGTGCTGAACGTCAGGTAACTAGAATTGTTTCAAGCCAAGTCATCGAAAACAAAACAGCCAGCTTCCAGGTAGGGCCTGTTACCTAAATTGTCCAGGCTGAGCTTGAACTTGGACTCCTCCTGCCTCAACCTCCAGTGTGCTGCGGTTATAGACGTGCACCACCACCCTTGGTTTAATCCTTTTCTGTTCCTTTCAGTAGTATGTTACCCTCCTGATGAGCTTTGGGGTAAGCATCAGGATACTTGTGTTGGTGGGCCTGCTAAAGGCCTCATGCACTCCTTCAGCCAGCACTGTGTCACTCGCCTGTGTGCCCCAACTGTGAGCATAGTTTATCTTTTGATTTCATGTGATTGTGCTCTATTCTATGCCTGTTTGCACGTTGAGAACTCCCAGTTTTTATGGTACACACACACACATACACACACACACACACACCCGTACTAAGGATTGCACCCAGGGCCTTACAAGTGGTAATCAAGCACAGTACCATTGAGCTACATCCCCAGCTCACCTACCACCTCCCCTTTTTTTACCCCCACCTCCTTTTTAAAATCATATTTTGAGACAGGGTCTTCCCAAGTGAATTGTCCAAGTTGACCTCAAATCGGATCTTCCTGCATCAGTCTCCTGAGTAGCTGGGATTATTGGCAAGTACCACCACGCCTGGCTCTCATATAATAAATAGAACTGTACTGTTAAAGTGTAGTCCTTGCCACCACCACCGCCTCAGAGGAGGCAGAGGTGGATTCTGCTGAATTTGAGAAGAGAGATTAGTCTTAACTGGAAATATCCAATGTGTCAAATCATTCTGGAAGAAATTATACCCAGAAACACCTGTGAAGAAAACCTTTAGTTTGAAAAGGTGGGTGTTAGTCAACAAGGTTGGATCCCTCTGGCAAGGGTGACCCTTAGCTCCCTGTGCAGGCATTCCCTCTACCTACCTCCCTGCTAGGTTAGGGAAAGCCTGATCTCAGACCAGCAACCTGGTCTAACAACCTACTCTGCAAAAAATGACACCACCCTCAGCACACTGGTGCTCTCTACCCCCACCCTTTGCTCCCCCATCTTTACCCCAATCCCTAGCTTGTTGGCTCCGTGGAGTCCTGATCCATCATTGTGGAAGGCTGTCTAAAACTGACACCACCACTCCCAGCTTGCTGTTAGCTCTCCCTGTTTTGTTTTGTTTTTTTAATTAATACATTTGCAGTACATGTTTCATTGTAGGGAGGTGCTAGAAGTTGGTACATAACAAGTGGGGAGAGGGAATTCAGACAGGGTCTCCCTAGGTAGTTGAGGCCGGCCTTGAACACTGTAACCAAGGCTATCCTCAAACTCGGCAATCCTGCCTCAACCTGAGTGCTGGAACTACCAGCGCTGCCCAGTACACTGAGCCACAACCCATCCTAATTCTTTTTATATCCCTTCCCATTTCTTGGTCCCCTTCCCATTTGCAGATCTCTCTTTCCTGTTTTCTTTGCCCTTTATACTTTGGGTTTCTCATATAACCATGCAATATTTAAGCCTGTGCATCTGATTTCACTTACCATGGTCTCAGGTGCACCCATTCCAAGCCTTCTGTTGCAGTCTGCTGCCCACACACTGATGCTGCTGAGCACCAGCAGGACTGCTCCACTTGCCGGCCCTGCCCTGGCAAGCTAGGGCTGCAGAGGTGCTGAGGGCACCACCAAGCTTCCTGGCTGCGTGAGGACTGGAAATGGAATCCTTGTGGAGGGAGCCTCCCCAGCTGAGGGAGACAGGTTTCCCTGCCCTAATCTCCCCATACTAGGGAGTTGAACCTAGGGCCTCTGCACATCCCCAGCTGTTCCTTGTTTTTTCTTTTGCTTTGCTTTGTTCTGAGAAACTCGTTGAGTCACTGCATTGCCCAGCTAGAATCTGGACTCTTTCTGCCTCAGCCTCCCAGAGTACTGGGATTGCAGGTGCCACACCATGCCTGGCTAGAGCTTTTTCTCAGGGCCTCTTTCCCTGCTGCATCAGGAGTCCAGGTCACCTCCAACTCTCTGACCTCAGCACCCTTGACAGTCCTCCACCAGCACTGCATAGTGGAGCTCTGGGGTCTACCCCAAATTCTGATTTCACGTGTCCAGGCCCCAAGTTCCCTCTCACCCATCCTGGAGATTAAACCCAGGGCATTCTTTCTCCATCCCGTTTTTTTCTTATTTTTTGAGAAGAGTCTTGCTAAATTGCCCAGACTAGGTGGGCATGGTGGCCTGCAAGTTCGAGGCCAGCCTGCGGTATATAGCAAGACCCTGTCTCCCAAAATCAAACAAATTGCCCAGACTGGGCCTGAAGTTGGTGATCCTCTTGCCTCAGCTATCCAGGGTGCTGAGATTATAGGCTTGTGCCACTACACGCGGGCAACGCTGTAATTTTAACTAGTTTGCAGCGAGGTCTGAGAGCCAGGGCGGGTGAATCCCTGCATTCCAGCTCCTGCAAGCCCAAGGGGCCGGGGTCTTCCTGTCGGGGACTGTCCCCCCCCCCTTTTTTTTGTCTTTTTGAGACGGTCTCCCTGTGTAGTTCAGGCTGACCTTGAGCTCACTTTGTAGCCCAGGCTGGTCTCGAACTCGCAACGATCCTCCTGCCTCAGCCTCCCGAGTGCTGGGATTACAGGCAGGCGCCACCACGCCCGGCTTCCCTTCCCCTTTACCGCGGAGGGAGGTGGGTGGTCCAGGAGTGTGGGAACCCAAGTGTCACCTTTGGGTCGCATGCAGCCGATGCTGGGGACCACCACCCCAGGTCCCTAATCCCGAGATCCCCGTTCAGAAACTCCGGGGCTGAACCCCTGGGCCTGGCTACCCCTGCGCTGCCCCGCTCTCCTACCACCACCTGGGCGCGGCTGTCCCCGCCCCAGCCTGCTACTACTGTCGGTCACCCTCCCGGGAAGGCGACATGGTTCGACGAAGGGGTGCTGTGCAGGGAGGACCGTGGCCCGGGTTGGGAGTCGGAGCGACGCTGCCGCGCGGGGCAGAGGTGGAGGAGCGCGCCGCCGTCCAGTAACCCTGCCCCGCTGACCCGAGAGGGTTTAGCCACCTTTCCCGCCGTTCTCCACGGCCCACGGCTCTGCTGCCCGCGGGGAAGGTATGCGTCTGCTCCTGCTGGCTGCGGGGCCGGCGTCGGCGGAGGCAGGTGGAGCAAGGGAGGAGCACGGAGCTGGGACCTTGGGCGCTCCCAGCCTGGGCGCTCCCTAGGCTTTCGGCCCCAAGTGACCGGTGCCCTTCCTCCCGGGAGAGGGCGCTGGGAGCCGAGCTCTGCCGGTCTAGACAGGCCTGGCCCGGGTTGGGGAGCGGCCTGGGGGCGCTCGCGAGGGTGCAAGCCCCAGGAGGACCCCAGTTCCGCCAGCCAGGAAGCGCCCCGGAATCTGCTGTTCAGCCTCAGGGGTCTGAAAAGGGAGGAACAGTCAGGGAGCAGCCTTCTCGGGGCGCCGGGAGCCACCCAGCGGCCAAGTCCTTGGAGAAGGGAGTGGATGTTCGGTGGCCTCCGGGTGGCCGAGAGGAGCAAAGGCCTGGACAGAGCAGCAAAGCAAGGGCCCTGGTGCCAGCGCTTCCTGGATGGTGCGTCCACCCCACCTGACCTCAAAAGACCCCGCCAAAGAATTTAAGGAATTCCACTCAGGTATTAGGGTTGGAGGAAAAAAAACGTCCCTAGGGATGTAATATTCAGAAGGTGGGGGCCGGGGCAGTCCAACTACTGGAAAGCTGAGGCAGGAGGATGGCTTGAGCCCAGGAATTTTGAGACCAGCCTGAGCAACATAACCAGACTTACACACACATACACACACACACAGCTCACCCCCAAAGGGTGAAAAGCCTCTTTCCGGGCCGGGGATGTAGCTCAGCAGCATAAGTGCATGCCTGACAAGCCTGAGGTCATGGGTTCGATTCCCACCAAAAAAAAAAAAAAAAAGCCTCTTTCCATCCTCTTGGTTACACTCCCAAGAGTAACCTTTTCTAGTTTATTATATCTTTCCAGAGTTTTTCTGTTATTCCATCCCGACTTCCTGCTGCCCTCCCTCCTTCACTCAGAAGGCTTCTCCCTGACTGGTCCTTCTTTTTCAGACCCCTGAGGCTGAACAGCAGATTCCTGGGCACTCTCTGTGGGTTTTTTCAGTGCTGTATAGTATTCCATCTATAGTGATAAATGTACTGTCACTCACATGATAACCCAATATGGATGGACATTTAGGTCCTTTGCAATCATAAGTGGTCAGACACATTAAAATGAGTTTCCCAGAGTGAAATTTCTGAATTAACAGCTCTTGGTACTTACATTTTTGAGAGCTATTGTCAAACTCCTGTGTAGGGATTCCCTCAACTTATACTTTTTTTTTTTCTTTTTGGTATCTACTGGGAGTTGACCTCACACTTACCAGGCAATCACTGCACCAGTGAGCTACCCCCAGCTCCATCAATTTTTACTTTCGGGGCCGGGGATTTAGCTCAGCGGCACAGCGCCTGCCTGGCAATCGCAAGGTCATGAGTTTGATTCTCGGTACCAGAAAAAAAAAAATTATACTTTCAATGGCAGTATATAAAAAAAAAATTAAGCCAGGTACGGTGAGGTATGCCTGTAACCTCAGCACTCTGAAGACAGCCCAGCCTGGGCGATTTAGTGATTTAGCAAAACCCTGTCCCCACTCCAAAAAAAAAAAAAAAATACTGTAGTGTTTTAAAAAAGGAAAATATTTATAATGTTATTACAAACCTTTTAGAATATTTTACCATTTGGCTGAGGCAGCTTATACTAGCCCATCTACCACAAAGAGCACAGTTTGTTTTTGTTTTTTGTTTTTTCCGGTACCAGGAATTGAACTCAAGACCTTGCGCTTGCCAGGCAGGCGCTGTGCTGCTGAGCTAAATCCCCAGCCCCTGTTTTTGTGTTTTTGTGACATTGTCTCACTAAAGCCCAGCTGGCCTTGCACTCACATGAGCCACCACACTGGCTGCCAATCTTTTTTTTTCTAATGGTGATACTCAGGATTGAACCAGGTTCTTGTGCATGCTAGATAAAATCTCTCTCACTGAGCTATATCCCCAGCCCTTTTGTTTTTCATTTGTTTATTTGTTTTTGTGGTACTGGGGGTTGAACACTGAGCTATGTCCCTAACCTTTTTTTTTGAAAGCTTGTTAGGAGGTTCTAGCAGGGGAGCGCAGCTATTCATACACTCTTGACAGAGGAAGAGTCCCTCCTCTATCAGGACAGTCATCCTGGTCAATCCAGCACAGTTTCGGGAGGAACACAACATACATGCAGTGTTGAGGGAGGAAGGGGACACTTGCCTAGCGAGCCAGATCAGCCAGATCAACCCTGGCGATCGGTGGGGTGACATGTTGCAGCCAGATCACCCTAGCATCCCTTTTTTTTTTTGCTAAATCAGCAGCCTCTCAGTGCTGGGATTATAGTTGCTACAGTTGTGCACTCCCGTACCTGGCTTCCAGGCCTTTTTCTTTTTGAGACAGGGTCTTGCCATGCAGTTCAGGCTGGCCTTGAGCTCACTCTGTAGCCCAGGGTGGCCTTGAACTCGCAACAATCCTCCTGCCTCAGCCTCCCAAGTGCTGGGATTACAGGGATTACAGACGTGCACCACCACGCCCAGCTTTTCTTTTTTTATGTAATTCACTTTTTTTTTTTTTTTCTTTTTGAGACAGGGTCTTGCTTTGCAGTTCAGGCTGGACTTGAGCTCACTTTTTTCTTTTTTTAATAGCCCAGGCTGGCCTCCAATTTGCAGCAATCCTCATGCCTCAGCCTCCAAGGAGTGCTGGGATTACGCCTGTTTTCTTTTTTTTGGTACCAGCAATCGAACTCACGACCTCGCACTTGCTGGGCAGGCGCTGTGCTGCTGAGCTAAATCCCCGGCTCCATTTCTTTCTTTCTTTCTTTCTTTCTTTTTTTTTTTAAAGACAAATTCTTGCTAAATTCTCCAGGTGAGTAGCTAGGATTGTATGTCGCTGCGAGTACCATTCAACACAGCTCGGATGGTGGCTATGCTGTATCAACATCTCACATTTTGGGGGGATCTGTTAGAGGGATTTCTGCCTATCAAAAAACCCACTTCAGCCTCAAGGAAGTCTGCAGTTTTGCACCCAACCGGAATCCCTAAACTAAGAGACAGCCCTGCTGACCGCTAGGGAGCGCCAGTGTCAACCCCAATAATAGCTATTATACCTAACTTTTTTTGAGAGACAGGGCTTCCTATGCAGCCCAGGCTGGCCTCAAACTCTAGATCCTTCTGCCTCAGGTTCCTGAGCACTGGAATTATAGGTGTGCACCATCTAGCCCTGTCTCAGCTCTCTCAGCCTGCTTGCTTTTTTTTTTTTTTTTTTTTGGTATCGGGAATCGAACTCAGAACCTTCTGGTTGCTAGGCAGGCGCTTATGCCGCTGAACTATATCTCAGGCCCTCTTTGTTTCTCTCTCTCTCTCTCTCTCTCTCTCTCTCTCTCTCTCTCTCTCTCTCTCTCTCTCTCTCTCTCTCTCTCTCTCTTTCTTTCTTTCCTACCTCTCTTTCTTTCTTTCCTACCTCTCTTTCTTTCTTTCTTTCTTTTTTTTTTTTTGGTACCAGAATTGAACCCAGGCCTTCTCACTGAACTACATCCACAATACTGTTTGTTTGTTTGTTTTGTTGCTTGTTTGAGACAGGGCCTTGCTATGTAGTTCAGGCTGGCTTCGAACTAACTATCACCCAGGCTGGTCTCAAACTCACAGTGATCTTCCTGCTTCAGCTTCCCAAGTGCTGGATTATAGGCATGAGACACCATGCCCAGCCACAACAATTTTTTTTTTTTTTTGGTCTTTTTGAGACAGGGTCTCGCTATTCATTTCAGGGTTGGCTTTGAGCTCACTTTGTAGCCTAGGCTGGTCTTGAACTTGCAACAATCCTCCTGCCTCAGCCTCAGCCTCAGGGATTACTGGCGTGTGCCACCACGCCCGGCTAACACTTTTTTTTTTTAATTTTGAGACAGGATCTTGCTAATTTAGCTAGAGTGCTAGGATTACAGGTGTGCACCACCTTGCCCACAGCTAGTTTTGTTTTGTTTTTAAACCTAAAAAGGACCATCCTGTATGCCCTAGCTTGGAGACCCTTAGGTAAGCAGAAGGGGCACAGTGGAAGATGACAGGAGGGAGTGCATGGAAGGAGCACAGAGAAAAGCTTGCTGCAGATGGTGCTGTGCCCAGGCTGGGGGTCCCTGGGGCTCCGCTCCTATCCCAGGCTGTAGACTGATTCTTCCCACTGTTTCTCCAGCCTCAGGAAACCTCTCCCTTCCTTTGGGGTCTCCACTGGGTCTGGGGTGGGGGTGCCCAGCCACAGTAGATCAACTCACTGCATTTAGCATGGTCAAGGCTGAAGGAATCCTATACAGTCACAGAATTATCCTGGGCAGACAGGACCTCAGGCCACGCAGGGCACAGAGCCCTCCCGGGTCCTCCTGGGTTCCCTTGACCACCTATGTCACCCCAAGCATGAGGGCCCTCCATGGGCAGTTTTCCTAGCCTGCCCTTGGGGGTAGCTTTAGGATGATCTTACAGCTTTTGCCCTGTGGGGCAGCAGGAACCTAGAGCCCAATCCCTAGGACCAGTGGTACCATGATGGACTTATCCCACATCAAGGAGGCTCCCCAGGATGATGACGTCCTCAGGGACCCACACTGACCTATTATTATTATTTGTCTTTTTGAGACAGGGTCTCGCTGTGCAGTTCAGGCTGGCCTTGAACTCACTTTGTAGCCGAGGCTGGTCTCAAACTCACAATGATCCTCCTGCCTCAGCCTCCCAAGTGCTGGGATGACAGGTGTGGACCACCATGCCCAGCTTGTCTTTTTGAGATACGGTCTCGCTGTGCAGTTCAGGCTGGCCTTGAGCTCACTCTGTAGCCCAGGCTGGTCTCAAACTCGCAAGGATCCTCCTGCCTCAGCCTTCTGAGTGCTGGGATTACAGGCATGTGCCACCACGCCTGGCACACACTGATCTATCTTTCCAGTTTAATCTCTGGTACTACAAACTCAGGAGCTCCCACCCCTACTTCCTGAGTACCCCCAATGTCCTATGCCTGACTCCACCCTGTCAGAGTGCCCTGCCAGCCATCCTGGGAGATGGGCACTGCAGTCACCTCCATGTGTCCTGGGGAAGTTGGGGCAGAGGGGTTCACTGGCTTCAGCGGAAGTTAGGACTTTCTGCTCTGCACTGGAGACCCTGTGGCCTTGCTGACCCAGGTCTCTATCTAACACTCCCATACCTCCACCTTGTGCCCTAGGGCAACCGGGCCAGCCTGCCAGGGTTCAAGTCCCAACTGTACCAAGTATTAGCTGTATGACCTTGGGGAGTCCCTAACTTCTCTGAACCTCAGTTTCCTCATCTGTAAAATAGATTGCCAAAAAGCTATTGTGAAGAGTGAAAGAATAAATGTGTGTGAAACTAGGGCCACGGCTATTTATGGGCCCCATTGTTTTTCTGGCGGGGGGGAGGTGGTGCTATGGGGGTGGGCGCACTAGCAGCGTGAGTGTGAAGTGCAAGCTGGCTTGTTGGCCGCCAAGGGTATCAGGCTCTAGCAGAGTCATCCACCCAGTGATGGGGCCTTGCCAACGGCAGTGGCAACAATCAACAATACGCAGCCATAGAAGACGGACCTGAGTCACATGTGCCCCTCATGCCAGGTCCCCACCCTGCATGTGACCCACGCAGACCCTGGTGAGCCTCCCTGCCATCTGTAAAGTGAACTGAGAGGTGCAAGAGGTTGGTCCTTCCTCCCTCCCGCCCCCAACAGAGTTGGTGGCCCCCCTGTGTTTGATGATAGATGTGACACCATTTCCCTGGTTGTGGGTCATTCCTTCATCCCCTACATAGTTACTGTGCAGGGATAGCTTGGAAGAGATGGTTCCTCGTCTTCACAATGGAACGCCCTGTCAGGTAGGGAGAGGTTGGTCAGGGAGGGCTTCCTGGAGGAAGGAGCGCAACCCCACGATTTGCAGAGATCCAAGAAGTTCTCCCGGGCTAATGACAGGTGGGAAAAAGAAAATAGAATTTAAAACAGACCCTGGCAAGTGTGGGGAGAGGGATGGGGTGAAGCTGCGTGAACAGCAAGACTGAACTCCACAAGCAGGGAAGGACGCCGAGGGGCCGCGGGGCGCGATGTGGGTTTTCCCTCTTGGAGGGGTTTCACGCAGAGACTCAGCTTCCCCTACGCAGCCTGGGAACGGTTCGGAGACGCAAACCCA
Source organism: Chinchilla lanigera (assembly GCF_000276665.1). NCBI lineage: Eukaryota > Metazoa > Chordata > Mammalia > Rodentia > Chinchillidae > Chinchilla > Chinchilla lanigera. Next base: position 19,348,711 of record NW_004955442.1, on the reverse strand, counting down.
TCCGGCGCGTGGCTCCGTTTGGGGTCTCTCCGGGGTCGCAGGGATTCTTGAGGATCCAGGCCCGGCACGGGCGTTCATGTCCAGAAGGACAGTGTCCTCGTGCGGCGACTCTGATCGCGACGCCGAGGTCCCCAGCCTGAGCCGTGACCCCGGCGGCCCCCACCGGCGCGGCGGGCGGGAGGTGCCGGGCGCGGGCTCT